>NC_037668.1:5039935-5105084 GCF_003255815.1 Theropithecus gelada
GGGAGGCGGAGCTTGCAGTGAGCTGAGATCCGGCCACTGCACTCCAGCCTGGGCGACAGCGCCATTCTCCGGCCTCAGCCTCCCGAGTAGCTGGGACTACAGGCGCTGCCACCTCGCCCGGCTATTTTTTGTATTTCTTAGTAGAGACAGGGTTTCACCGTGTTAGCCAGGATGGTCTCGATCTCCTGACCTCGTGATCCGCCCATCTCGGCCTCCCAAAGTGCTAGGATTACAGGCTTGAGCCACCGCGCCCGGCCCATTCATGTCTTTATAGGAGTCAAGTGTCTCTTGCTAGAACCCCTCTATTTCACATCTATTTGCTTTTCCTCTTTTATTATTAGTGACAAGGTAACAATCATAGTCACATCAAGGAAAACTAGAGTATAGAAAAAAATCATCTCAAGTATGTTTGGAATTTTGTGTGCATTTCCATCCCCCTTTTTTTCTGAAATTATATTATATATACTGAATTCACCTAGTTTGTGTTCTGCATTTTTCTTTTCTTTTTCTTTTTTTTTCAGATGGAGTCTCGCTCTGTCACCCAGGCTGGAATACAGTGGCACAATCTCCACTCACTGCAACCTCCGCCTCCTGGGTTCAAGTGATTCTCCTGCCTCAGCCTCTCGAGTAGCTGGGATTACAGGCACGTGCCACCATGCCCCGCTAATTTTTTGTATTTTTAGTAGAGACGGGGTTTCACCGTGTTAGCCAGGATGGTCTCAATCCCCTAACATCATGATCCACCTGCCTCGGCCTCCCAAAGTGCTGAGACTACAGGCGTACACCACCGTGCCTGGCAAGCGTTCTGCTTTTTTCATGTAAAGTTGTAGTATGCTTGTAAGTATCTTTCCAGCTGGGCATGGTGGATCAAACCTGTAATCCCAGCACTTTGGGAGGCCGAGGCTGGTGGATCACCTGAGGTCAGGTGTTTGAGACCAGCCTGGCCAACATGGCAAAACCCCGTCTCTACTAAAAAACACAAAAATTACCAGGGCATGGTGATGCATGCCTGTAATCCCAGCTACTTGGGAGGCTGAGGCAGGAGAATCACGTGAACCCAGGAGATGGAGATTGCAGTGAGCCAAGATCACACCATTGCACTCCAGCCTGGGTAACAAACAGTGAAACTCCATCTCAAAAAAAAAAAAAAAAAAAAAGACTGACAATATCAACTGCTGACAAGGATGCAGAATACCTAGAATTCTCACACA
Organism: Theropithecus gelada; assembly: GCF_003255815.1. Lineage (NCBI taxonomy): Eukaryota > Metazoa > Chordata > Mammalia > Primates > Cercopithecidae > Theropithecus > Theropithecus gelada. The sequence goes on from NC_037668.1 coordinate 5,041,147, forward strand.
TTGCTAGTGGAATTACAAAATTACAGCCACTTAAAGAATAGTTTGGTAGTTTCTTATAAACATGCAGGAGTGTTTGAGGATTCGGTTTGTATATTTAAAGTTGGAGTTTGTTGCTAAAGATGGCAGACCCAGATGTCCTCACTGAACTTCCAGCAGCATTGAAGCGGTTAGCCAAGTATGTGATCCGGGGATTTTATGGCATTGAGCATGGCTTGGTCTTGGAGATCTTGATCAGGAACCTCTGTGTGAAAGAGGAGGATATGCTGGAGCTGCTCAAGTTTGATCGGAAGCAACTTCGATCAGTTTTGAATAATTTAAAGGGAGACAAGTTTATCAAATGCAGAATGAGGGTAGAGACTGCTGCAGACAGCAAAACCACTCGCCATAATTACTACTTCATCAATTATCGTACTCTTGTTAATGTAAAATATAAATTGGACCACATGAGAAGGAGTATTGAGACCCATGAGAGAGACTCAACCAACCAGGCTTCCTTCAAATGTCTTGTCTGAGTAGTACTTTCACAGACTTAGAAGCTAATCAGCTCTTTGATCCTATGACAGGTGAGGTTTATCCAGTTTGTGAATCTTTAAAATAAAGTGTGTACTACCCTTTTTCTTTTTTTTTTTTTTTTTTTTTTTTTTTTGAGACTGAGTCTGGCTCTGTCGCCCAGGCTGGAGTGCAGTGGCCGGATCTCAGCTCACTGCAAGCTCCGCCTCCCGGGTTTACGCCATTCTCCTGCCTCAGCCTCCCAAGTAGCTGGGACCACAGGCGCCCGCCACTTCGCCCGGCTAGTTTTTTGTATTTTTTAGTAGAGGCGGGGTTTCACCGTGTTAGCCAGGATGGTCTCGATCTCCTGACCTCGTGATCCACCCGTCTCGGCCTCCCAAAGTGCTGGGATTACAGGCTTGAGCCACCGCGCCCGGCACTACCCTTTTTCTTAAATTGACTCATCTAATTTTTAAACCATCATATATATTACTATAAAAGTGAACGGATCAGTGTAAGTCACAGCATACAGTCAGTCTTACTATCCTGTTTGGCTGTCACACTTCTTTGAGAAGCCTTTGCAAAGCCTTTTGCTTCACAAGGAAGTTTCTCACTTATGGCCCTCCTGCCTCTGCCCACCCTCCTTGTTTACAACTGCAGCCTAATCTGAAGGGTTGATTTCTCTACCAGTTTGAGGCTGTTCTAATTTTATTTTTGACCTCTAGACAGTTGCAATACAGTGTATTTAAATGCTTTGTTAGTGGAAGTAGAAAGTGGTATCAGGAGTATATAACTAGGGCAGATAATGTGGATTTGGGGAAGGCCTCTGGAAGAAGTTAACATTCAAGACCTAAAAGATAGTAAGAGTAAGCCAGATGAAATAAGAGGGGAATTCTTTCCAAGATAAGACATTCAGTGTCTTTTAGATACACATTATTATTGGAAGAAAATCGTCAAGATGATGTATAATTGGCCTGATTTGATTGAATAGTTTTAAGGATTTTTCTTTTTTTTTTTTTTTTTGAGACGGAGTCTCGCTCTGCCGCCCAGGCTGGAGTGCAGTGGCCGGATCTCAGCTCACTGCAAGCTCCGCCTCCCGGGTTCACGCCATTCTCCTGCCTCAGCCTCCCCAGTAGTTGGGACTACAGGCGCCCGCCACCGCGCCCAGCTAGTTTTTTGTATTTTTTTTTAGTAGAGACGGGGTTTCACCGTGTTAGCCAGGATGGTCTCGATCTCCTGACCTCATGATCCGCCCGTCTCGGCCTCCCAAAGTGCTGGGATTACAGGCTTGAGCCACCGCGCCCGGCCCCAAGGATTTTTCTTAACACAGTTTAGAAAGCATGCATTTTCTGAAAATACAATATGTCTAGCATAAACATGAGAAACTTTAAAGTTCTGAGTTATATAGTTATTTTATCTTGTTATCTGTTTACACAATAAAAAGAGACTATAGTTTTGCTAAATACTCAATAAAATAAAATAAAATAAAGTTAAACATACATTTGCCATATGACCAGCAATCCCGATCCTAGCCATTTACGCAAGAGAAGTGAAACCACATGTCTATCAAAAGATCTCTGTGTGAATGTTTATGGCAGCTTTATTCATAATAAACAAAAGATGGGAAAACTCAACTGTTCAGCAACTGGTGATTGGATATACAAATTATAATTTGTCCATACAAAGGAATACAATTCAGTAATAAAAAGCAACAACACAGATGAATGCTAAAACATGATGCTGTGTGAAAGCAGCCAGACACAGAAGGCTACTCTGAACTGTTTTTGCTCACAACACTTCTGACAACCGGTTCTCCAACTCTCCAGACACCAAGTGGGTGTCACTACAATTCAGTTCAGTTCTGCCACTAACTACCCAGAGTTTGTGTCAGACTGCACAGGCTTAAAGGCTCAGTCCCACAAGACTGCTTTCACTGCAGATGCTATTTTCAAGTACCAGGCTGCCACCTGGGCTTCTAAGATCAACTGGCTATAAGTTGGGGGTTCCTGTGACCCTGATCCAATGATTGTGCTACTTGTCAAGTTCAATAATTTGCTAAAACAGCTCACAAAACTCAGAGAAACACGTTACATTTACTGGGGGTTTTTTTTTTTTTTTTTGAGACAGAGTCTCGCCCTGCTGTCACCCAAGCCGGAGTGCAGTGGCATGATCACAGCTCACTGTAACCTTGAACTCCTGGGCTGAAGTGATCTTGCCTCAGCCTCCTCAGTAGTCTGGCTAATTTATTAAAAAACTTATTTTGTAGAGAAGGGACATGCACTCGTTTATTATATAGCATACAACTCAGGAACAGCCAGATGAAGAGCTGCACAGGGCAAGATATGGGGAAGGGGCATGGAGCGTCCATGCACTCTCTGGGCATACTACCCTCCTGGTACCTTGATGTGTTCACCAACCCAGAAGCCCTCCAATTCTTATTGTTCAGGGGTTGGTTGGTTTGTTTTTGAGATGGAGTCTTGCTCTATTGCCCAGGCTAGAATGCAGTGGCGCCATCTTGACTCACTGCAACCTCCACCTCCTGGGTTTAAGTGATTCTCCTGCCTCAGGGGTCAACATGCCTAGCTAATTTTTGTATTTTTAGTACAGATGGGGTTTCACCATGTTGGCCAGGCTGGTTTCGAACTCCTGGCCTCAAGTGACCTGCCCTACTCGGCCTCCCAAAGTGCTGGGATTTCAGGTGTGAGCTACTGCACCTGGCCTTTTCAGGGGTTGTTTGCTTTTTGAGGCAGAGTCTCACTTTGCTGCCCAGGCTGGAGTGCAGTGGCATGATTTCAGGTCACTGCAACCTTCGCCTCCCAGGTTCAAGTGGTTCTCCTGCCTCAGTCTCCCAAGTAGCTGAGATTGCAGGCACACACCATGATGCTGGGCTATTTCTTTTTATTTTTAGTAGAGATGGGGTTTCACCATGTTAGCCAGGCTGGTCTTGAACTCCTGGGCTCCAGTGATCCACCCGCCTCGGCCTCCCAAAGTGCTGGGATTACAGGCACTGTACCTGGCCCCTGTTCAGGGGTTTTAATGGAGGTTTTATTACATGGGCAAAATTGATTGAAACTTTGGCCTTGGTGATTGACCTCAACATCCAGCCCCATTTCCCTCCCCAGGGTTCAGGAGGTGAAGCTGAATATTCCCATTCCACTCCTGGGTCTTCCTGGAAACCAGCCCCCTCTGCCTCCTGGGTTCAAGAGATTCTTCTGCCTCACCTCTCAAGTAGCTGGGATTACAGGCACCCAACACCACGCCTGGCTAATTTTTGATTTTTAGTAGAGACGGGGTTTCGCCATGTTGGCCAGGATGTCTCGAATTCCTGACCTCAGGTGATCCACCTGCCTCAGCCTCCCAAAGTGCTGGGATTACAGGGGTGAGCCACCGTGCCTGGCCTTTTTTTTTTTTTTTGAGACGGAGTTTCGCTTTTGTCTCCCACGCTGGAATGCAGTGGTGCAATCTCAGCTCACTGCACCCTCCACTTCCTGGGTTCAAGCAATTCTCCTGCCTCAGCCTCTTGAGTAGCTGGGATTACAGGCATCCGCCACCATGCCCGGCTAACTCTTGTATTTTTAGTAGAGATGAGGTTTCATAGTGTTGGCCAGGCTGGTCTTGAACTCCTTGACCTCAGGTGATCCACGCACTTCAGCCTCCCAAAGTGCTGGGATTACAAGTGTGAGCCACTGCGCCCAGCCAATTTTTCGGTTTTTTTAATTGACAAATAAAAATTGTATATATTGGCCAGGTGCAGTGGCTCACACTTATAATTGCAGTTCCCAGCAATTTACTCGGAGATGGTACCATAAAGCCCCCACGTTTGTCTGGTAGATAACGCCCAGAGCCCCCTTACCTATCACTTTGTGATGAATTTAAAGCCCCTGCACCTGGAACTGTTTGTTTTCCTGTAACCATTTGTCTTTTTAACCTTTTTGTCTGTTTCTCTTCTGTAAGATTGCTACAGCTAGAATCCCCTTCCCCTCTCTAAACCAAAGTATAAAAGAAAATCTAGCCACTTCTTCGGGCCGAGAGAATTTCGTGCGTTAGCCGTCTCTCAGTCGCCGGCTAATAAAGGACTCCTGAATTCATCTCAAAGTGTGGCATTTCTCTCTGACTCGCTCAGGTACAACATATACATGGTGGAATGGCTAAATCAAGCTAATAAACATATGCATTACCTCACATACTTTTATTGCTTTGGGGTGAGAACATTTATAATCTATTCTCTTGGCAATTATCAGGTATATGTTTTTATTGACTATAGTCGCCAGTTATACAACAGATCTCTTAAACTTATTCCTCCTAACTGAAATGTTGTATCCTGGCCGGGTGCCGGGGCTCATGCCTGTAATCCCAGAACTTTGTGAGGCCTAGGCAGGTGGATCACGAAGTCAGGAGTTCAAGACCAGCCTGGCCAAGATGGCGAAACCCCATCTCTACTAAAACTATAAAAATTAGCCAGGTGTGGTGGCAGGTGCCTGTAATCCCAGCTACTCAGAAGGCTGAGGCAGGAGAATCGCTTGAACCCAGGCGGCAGAGGTTGCAGTGAGCTGAGATCACGCCACTGCACTCCAGAGCAACAGAGTGAGATTCCATCTCAAAAATGAAAAAAAGGTATGTATCCTTTGACCAACATCTCCCCATTCTCCCCTTCTTCACCCTCAGCCCTTGACCATCACTATCCTCTGTTTCTATGAGTTGTACTTTTTTAGATTCTACATATAAGTGAGATCATGTAGTATTTGTGTTTCTTTGCCTGGTTTATTTTACTTCACACAATGTCCTCCAGGTTCATCCATGTTGTCACAAATAACAGGATTTCTTTTTTTTTTTTTTTTGAGACACAGTCTCACTCTGTCGCCCAGGACGGAGTGCAATGGCATGATCTCAGCTCACTGCAAGTTCCGCCTCCTGGGTTCACACCATTTTCCTACCTCAGCTTCCTGAGTAGCTGCGACTACAGGTGCCCGCCACCGTACCTGTCTAATTTTTGTATTTTTAGTAGAGACGGGGTTTCACCATGTTAGCCAGGATTGTCTAGATCTCCTGACCTCGTGATCCACCCACCTTGGCCTCCCAAAGTGCAGGATTTCCATTTTTTAAGGCAAAATAGTATTCCACTGTGTATACATACCACTAGATACAATTTTTGATCTATTTTGTACCGAATACTTTCTTTTTTTTTTTTTTTTTTTTTTGAGACGGAGTCTCGCTCTGTCGCCCAGGCTGGAGTGCAGTGGCCGGATCTCAGCTCACTGCAAGCTCCGCCTCCTGGGTTCACGCCATTCTCCCGCCTCAGCCTCCCGAGTAGCTGGGACCACAGGCGCCCGCCACCTCGCCCGGCTAATTTTTTGTATTTTTTAGTAGAGACGGGGTTTCACCGTGTTAGCCAGCATGGTCTCGATCTTCTGACCTCGTGATCCGCCCGTCTCGGCCTCCCAAAGTGCTGGGATTACAGGCTTGAGCCACCGCGCCCGGCCACGAATACTTTCATAAGCTTCTTGTGTCCTTACTTTAGCATTCCTTCGTTTCATCATCCAGTGTTCAAATTATTGAAAATGCATTCCTGAATGCATTCTTCCCTTTACTTTTTTCTGGATTTTCTTCCTCTCATGCAGGCCATTTACTCCTTTCTATTTTGATTCAGTGACTCCATTTCTTCTGCCTACTTTGTCTTAACAAATGTTGGCAAGTGACCCAAAACATAAATTGACCTGACTTGAATAAAAAGAAAATGCAGGCCAGGTACAGTGGCTTACACCTGTAATCCCAGCACTTTAGGAGGCCAAGGCAGGAGAATCATTTGAGACCAGGAGTTCAACACCAGCCTGGGCAACAGAGTCAGATACTGCTTCTACAAAAAAAAAAAAAAATCAAAAAATTAGCCGGGTATGGTGGCAAGCCTGTAGTGCCAGCTGCTCAGGAGGCTGAGATGGGAGGGTGGCTTGAGTTCAGGAAGTTGAGGTGGGAAGGTGGCTTGAGCTCAGGAAATTGTGGCTGCAGTAAGCTGTGATCATGCCACTGCACTCCAGCCTGGGCAATAGAGTGAGACCTTGTCTCGAAACGAAAAAGAAAATGCGTTTGGCTCATGTAACTGAGAAATCTAAAGTGGGGTTCTGGTTTTAGGCACAGTTGAATGTAAGGACCAAATAATATTGGTTCTACTTTCTTCTGTGTTGGTTCCACTTTCAGACATGCCCTCAATTCACTGGTGCAAGAATTGCTAGTAACTCCAACTTTACACACTCTCCTATAACAATTCCAGCTTCTTTCCCGGCAACAGAATTACCAGAATGAACATACTGGGAATATAACTAGCTTTGAGTAAGTACTTGGTTCACTCAAGGCTAATCACTGTGTAAGCTTTGATTGGCAGGATCTAATTTGCATGCTTACTCCTGAAGCCTGCGGTCTAGTGGATAGAATGTAAAGCCGAAGTTTTAAAGTGCTACAAAGGGTCTACATAATTTGCCCTGACTTCATCTCCTGCATTTATCCCTCCTGGATCATATTATTCCAACTACAATGGCCTTCTTACTATTGTTTGAGGATGTCAAGTGTGTTCTTTAGGGTTTCTCAACCCTAAAGGGGTCAGGTCTGCCTGGAGTGTTTGTTTACCCAGGTATCACTTCAAATCAAATGTTTACATTATCAGGGAGGCTCTTCAGGGCCATCCTGGATCAAATGTCAACCTCTGACTTCCCACTCCATACCTTAATTTATCTTTCTCCATAGCACCTATCTAAAAGATTATCTAAATAAGCGTAAACATTCATATAGTGCTTTCTATGAGGCACAAATTAGATTAAGCAATTTACTTGATTAACTAATTTAATAATTTCAACAACCGTATAAAAAAGTACTATTACTCTTCCCAAATTAAGAGTAGGGGAGGCTGGGCACGGTGGCTCATGCCTGTAATCCCAGCACTTTGGGAGGCTGAGGCAGGCAGATCACAAGGTCAGGAGTTTGAGACCAGCCTGGCCAACATGGTGAAACCCTGTCTCTACTAAAACTACAAAAATTAGCTGGGTGTGGTGACAGGTATCTGTAATCCCAGCTACTCGGGAGGCTAAGGCAGGAGAATCATTTCTGGGAGGCAGAGGTTGCAATGAGCCAAGATCACACTATTGCACTCTAGTCTAGGGGAGAGGACGAGACTTCTTCTCAAAAAAAAAAAAAAAAAAAAGATTAGGGGAAATTGAGGAACAGAAAGGTTAAGTAGCTTGCTCAGGATGTGGTGGAGTAGAAATTCAAACCTAATCAGAATGTCTCCCAAGTCTGTGCTCTTTAGCACTAGGCTATGTTTCCTCTTATTGTTCTCAGTCTCTCTCACGAAAAAAATATGGTGCATTAAAGCAGGATCTTTTTTTTTTTTTTTTTGAGACGGAGTCTTGCTCTGCCGCCCAGGCTGGAGTACAGTGGCCGGATCTCAGCTCACTGCAAGCTCCGCCTCCCGGGTTCACGCCATTCTCCTGCCTCAGCCTCCCGAGTAGCTGGGACTACAGGCGCCTGCCACCTCGCCCGGCTAGTTTTTTGTATTTTTAGTAGAGACGGGGTTTCACCGTGTTAGCCAGGATGGTCTCGATCTCCTGACCTCGTGATCCGCCCATCTCGGCCTCCCAAAGTGCTGGGATTACAGGCTTGAGCCACCGCGCCCGGCCTTTTTTTTTTTTTTGAGATGGAGTTTCGCTCTTGTCGCCCAAGCTGAAGTACAATGGTGCGAACTCGGCTCACTGCAACCTCTGCCTCAGCCTTCCGAGTAGCTGGGATTACAGGTGCGTGCAACCACGCCAGGCTAATTTTTTGTATTTTTAGTAGAAATGGGTTTTCACCATGTTAGCCAGGCTGGTCTCGAATTCCTGACCTCAGTTGATCCGCCTGCCTCGGCCTCCCAAAGTGTTGGGATTACAGGTGTGAACTACTGTGCCCGGCCTAAAGCAGAAACTTTTTTTTTTTTTTTTTTTTGAGACAGTTTCACTCTTGTTGCCCAGGCTGGAGTGCAATGGCGTGATCGCAGCTGATTGCAACATCTGCCTCCTGGGTTCAAGCAGTTCTCCTGCCTCAGCCTCCCAACTAGCTGGGATTACAGGCATGCGCCACCACGCCCAGCTAATTTTTGTATTTTTAGTATAGATGCGGTTTCTCCATGTTGGTAAGGCTGGTCTTGAACTCCTGACCTCAGGTGATCTGCCTACCTCAGCCTCCCAAAGTGCTGGGATTACAGGTGTGAGCCACCGTGCCCGGCCAGGAACTTTTTATAATACTGTATCTCTAGACCGTTAGCAAGCATGAAGATTAATTACAGGAGTTCACTTGACTGGGTTAAGGAATACCTACAGAACTGGTAAAGCCTGTAATCCCAGTATTTAGGGAGGCCAAGCTGGGTAAATCACCTGAGGTCAGGAGTTTGAGACCAGCCTGGCCAACATGGTAAAACCCTGTCTCTACTAAAAATACAAAAATTAGCCAGGCGTGGTGGCGCGCATCTGTAGTCCCAGCTACTTGGGAGGCTGAGGCAGGAGAATTGCTTGAACCCAGGAGGTGGAGGTTGCAGTGAGCTGAGATCGTGCCACTGCACTCCAGCCTGGCAACAGTGAGACTCCGTCTCAAAACAAAAAAAAAACAAAAACATGCATCTCACACATACCCTTCTAAATCAATACTCTCTACACCCAAATCACATCTGTTTCAGTGGCATCATTACCATTTATGTGATGATTCGATCACCAGCTCAAATCACTGGCCAAACCAGAAGCTGAGAGCCACCCTTCTGTCATTTGCCTTCATGCCCCATATCTGACCAATATGAATAGCTCCTGAACCTATCCTCCTCTCCACTCTCACAACCACTACACGAGATCGGGTCACCATTTCCTACAGTTTAATGCAACAGCTTCCTAGTTCGTTTCCCTGTCTTCCACCTTTCTGTCTTCCCCTGATTATTTTGATTATTCATCAGAATGAGTAAGATTATGCCATGTAGTACTGAGAAATACAATTTTCCACCCATTGCCACTCACTCATTGATGGAGCAGACAAACAGAGATAATCAAAAGTCCTTGAGAGAATAAGTATCTTCCATTTCCCCTGCAATAGTTATGATCAATGTAGAAGCCATTTCAAAGTTTCCCCAGTCTGGGGCTGGGCGCAGTGTCTCACACCTGTAATCCCAGCACTTTGGGAGGCCGAGGTGGGTGGATCACAAGGTCAAGAGATCTGAGACCATCCTGGCCAACATGGTGAAACCTCGTCTCTACTAAAAATACAAAAATTAGCTGGGCTTGGTGGTGTGCACCTGTAGTCCCAGCTACTCCGGAGGCTGAGACAGGAGAATTGGCTGAACCCGGGAGGCAGAGGTTGCAGTGAGCCGAGATTGCGCTACTGCACTCCAGCCTGGCAACAGAGCAAGATCCTGTCTCAAAAAAAAAAAAAAGGTTCTCCAATCTGGGCCCCAATCTCCCAAAGTATAAGTCATCTTTGGTAAAGGACTCTGCTGACACTAGTTGGTTCTGATGAAGGAACCTGGGACCTAGCTTGGTTTCTTTTATTTACTGGAAAGTTGTGTCACATACTATAATATCCTTTCCCTAGGGTCTTTTTAGGTAGGGTTACCAAATCTTATTTTCTTTCACAACTACAGGCTTTTATAAGATTCACTTTGGGCGTGAAGGAGCTGGGGGTGGGGGGCAGGAAAAAAAGTCAAGTAAAATACTAGACGACCGTGTTTCACTCGTCCGTGTGAAGAGATCACCAAACAGGCTTTGTGTGAGCAACAAGGCTGTTTATTTCACCTGGATGCAGGTGGGCTGAGTGTGAAAAAGGAGTCAGCAAGGGTGGTGGGATTATCATGAGTTCTTGCAGGTTTTGGGATAGGTGGTGGAGTTAAGAGCGATGTTTTGGGGACAGAGGGTGGATCTCACAAAGTACATTCTCAAGGGTGGGGGAGATTATAAAGAACACTGATCAGTTAGAGTGGGATAGAAACAAATCACAATGGTGGAACGTCATCGGTTAAGCTATTTTCACTTCTGTGGATCTTCAGTTGCTTCAGGCCATCTGGATGTATATGTGCAGGTCACTGGGAATACGATGGCTTAGCTTGGGCTCAGAGGCCTGACAGACCCCAGCCCAGCCCTGCTATGTGTAGAGAGAGGTGCTAGAGGATGGTGTTAGAAGACACCAAGTGCCAGTGTGCAGCCTCCACTCCTTCAGCACTAAGCCACCGGCAGGCACAGCAAATCTCTGAGTAGCAAAGGAACCGTCAAACAGTAACAATGCGTCTGCATTCAAACTGCAACAATGCAAATGTCCATGAACATGATTATAAAGTTGTAGTTATAGTATATGGAGGGATTGATCCAGTCACAGGAATGGTTGTGAATATGATCAACCTCAGAAAGTATAAGGAGGAGGTGATTATGAAGCCCCTTGATCTTAAGAATCTGGACCTGGCTGTACCATATTTTGCAGATGTTATAAGCATGAAAGAAGAATGTAGTTGGATATATCTGGGGAAACATCCAGAAATTTTTTCCTTTAGAAGTTATTTATAAAATTGGTGGAGCATGGTGACTGACGCCTGTAATCCCAGCACTTTGGGAGGCTGAGGCAGGCGGATACTTCAGGCCAGGAGTCGAGACCAGTCTGGGCAACATAGCGAAACCCCATCTCTACTAAAAATACAAAAAAGGAGCCAGGGCCGGGCGCGGTGGCTCAAGCCTGTAATCCCAGCACTTTGGGAGGCCGAGACGGGCGGATCACGAGGTCAGGAGATCGAGACCATCCTGGCTAACACAGTGAAACCCCGTCTCTACTAAAAATACAAAAAATTAGCCGGGCGTAGTGGCGGCGCCTGTAGTCCCAGCTACTCAGGAGGCTGAGGCAGGAGAATGGCGTAAACCCGGGAGGCGGAGCTTGCAGTGAGCCGAGATCGCGCCACTGCACTCCAGCCTGGGGGCAACAGAGCAAGACTCCGCCTCAAAAAAAAAAAAAAAAAAAAGGAGCCAGGCGTGGTGGCATGCACCTGTAATCCTGGCTACTTGGGAGGCTGAAGCAGGAGAATCGCTTGAACCCAGGAGGCAGAGGTTTCAGTGAGCCGAGATCACACTGTTATACTTCAACCTGAGCAACAGAATGAGACACTATCTCAAAAAGAAACAAAAAAAAAAAATAACAAGTATATGAAACTGACAGTAGCCAGGTGCAGTGGCTCACACCTGTAACCCCAGCACTTTGAGAGACCGAGACGGGCAGATTACCTGCGGTCAGGAATTGGAGACCAGCCTGGCCAACATGGTAAAATCCTATTTCTACTAAAATTACAAAAATTAGCCAGGTATGGTGGCGGGCACCTGTAATCCCAGCTACTCGGGAGGCAGAGGTTGCAGTGAGCTGAGATCGGGCCACTGCACTCCAGCCTGGGCGACAGAGTGAGACCCTGTCTCAAAACAAAAACAAAAAAAAAAAAAGAAAAGAAAAAGAAAAGACACTGGAAACTGAGAATAGTATTGTCTATATGGAAGAATAAACTCTTAGGGATTAACACTAGAAAAACTAATTTCTTTCTATATCTGAAAAACTCTTTGTCTCCTTGGAATATTAAGAAATCATTATGGCTGGAAACAGTGGCTCACCCTTGAAATCTCAGCACTTTGGGAGGCCCAGGCAGGTGGATCACCTGAGGTCAGGAGTTTGAGACCAGCCTGGCAAACACGGTGAAACCCTGTTTCTACTAAAAATACGAAAAATTAGCCAGGCATTGTGGTGGGCGCCTATAATCCCAGCTACTCGGGAGGCTGAGGCAGGAGAATCTCTTGAACCCAGGAGGCGGAGGTTGCAGTGAGCTGAGATCGTGCCATTGCACTCCAGCCTGGGCAACAAGAGTGAAACTCCATCCTAAAAAAAAAAAAAAAAATTATTACATAATTGTTGCACCTCCTATGTTCTAGAGTACCTGATTTACTGAAATAATTTAAAAACCTGTTATAGGCCGGGCGCGGTGGCTCAAGCCTGTAATCCCAGTACTTTGGGAGGCCGAGACGGGTGGATCACGAGGTCAGGAGATCGAGACCATCCTGGCTAACACGGTGAAACCCCGTCTCTACTAAAAAAATACAAAAAACTAGCCGGGCGAGGTGGCGGGTGCCTGTAGTCCCAGCTACTCGGGAGGCTGAGGCAGGAGAATGGCGTGAACCCGGGAGGCGGAGCTTGCAGTGAGCTGAGATCTGGCCACTGCACTCCAGCCTGGGCGACAGAGCGAGACTGTGTCTCAAAAAAAAAAAAAAAAAAAAAAAAAAAACAAAACCTGTTATAGATTTAAATCTATTTTAAAACCAAATTTATAATGTATCCTGAATATTTAGAGACATTTATACCTAAAGATTAAAAATCAACTTATTTTTCAGTGGATTACATAAAGTCCTCATTTATACTACTCTTTTTTTTTTTTTTTTAGATGGAATCTAACTCTGTCGGCCAGCTGGAGCGCAGTGGTGCGATCTCGGCTCACTGCAACTTCTGCCTCCTGGGTTCAAGTGATTCTCCTGCCTTGGGTTCCCGAGTAGCTGGGGTTACAGGCGCTCATCACTATGCCCAACTTTTTGTATTTTTAGTAAACATGGGTTTCACCACAGCCAGGCTGGTCTCGAACTCCTTACCTCAGGCTGTCCACCCGCCTTGGCCTCCCAAAGTGCTGAGATTACAGGTGTGAGTCACCACACCTGGCCATACTATTCTATTGTCTTTTAATCTAACATCTCAGATTTACATTCAAGAGAACTAAATGTGTGTTAAAGTGACTCACAAGTCTGTGGTCTTAAACTGTTTTGTCCCAAAAGAACTTTGGAATATATATATATCCCCTTACACATTGCTTACTAAAATGTGCTGTTTAATAGTTGCAAAGACATGATTTCTGGCATATTGTATATTGTGTTATAAGTGCTTTAAATATATCTTTGTCAAGACCTCAGTGCTTTGCTCACTTGGTTTATGGAAAAGGGCCACTTACTGGCCAGTCTTCAAAAGGTCTGAACTCATTTGCATTCAAAGCAGTGAGTTGATAAACATTTCTGTTATAACCATGACTTTCAAATTCTAAGCATGATAGAAGGTAATCACATACATAAAAGGTAGAAGCTTAATGCTTAGGTGAAATAAGTTTGTCTCCTTCAATATTTTTCTCTCCAGAGCTAAACATTTTCTACCCAAAGGTTTTGTTTGGTTTTTGTTGTTGTTGTTTTGTTTTTTTTGAGGCGGAGTCTCTTTGTGTCGCCCAGGCTGGAGTGCAGTGGCGCGATCTCGGCTCACTGCAAGCTGCACCTCCGGGGTTCACACCATTCTCCTGCCTCAACCTCCTGAGTAGCTAAGACTACAGGCACCCGCCACCACGCCCAGTTAAATGTTTTTTTGTATTTTTTTAGTAGAAATGGGGTTTCACCGTGTTAGCCAGGATGGTTTCTATCTCCTGACCTCGTGATCTGCTGGCCTAGGCCTCCCAAAGTGCTGGGATTACAGGTGTGAGCCACCGCGCCCGGCCCTCCCCAAAGGTTTTGAACTGGAATGAGTGAGTTAGCCTTTCTTTTGTACCGAGAGAGAAGATTTGTGTAATAGAGTTGTGAAAGAAGTCCTGAGGCACCCATTCTTTTTTTTTTTTTTTTTTTGGAGACAAGTCTCACTCTGTCGCCAGGTTGGAGTACAGTGCTGCAGTCTCAGCTCACTGCAACCTCCGCCTCCCGGGTTCAAGCAATTCTCCTGCCTCAGCCTCCTGAGTAGCTGAGACTACAGACGTGAGCCACCACGCCCAACTAATTTTGTATTTTTAGTAGAGACGAGGTTTCACCATGTTGGCCAGGATGGTCTCTATCTCTTCACTTTGTGATCTGCCTGCCTCGGCCTCCCAAAGTGCTGGGATTACAGGCGTGAGCCGCTGTGCCTGGCCAGAGGTACCCATTCTTATTTCAGGAGAGATCATTTTAAATTCAGGGTACATATGAAACTGAGGATTTGTAAAGTAACTTTTGAAAACGATACCAACATTTGAAACTAAATGTTACTTATGCTAGCATTTCTAAATGTTCCATTTGAATTATAGAAGCATACTATCAGTTTAAAGGAAACAATCTGGGTTCTAGAATTAAATAGAAATCCCCAGGGCATGCATGTTACATTTTTCTCTAAATAAACAGTAAAAAAAAAAAAAAAAAATTAAGGTTTATTCATCTTAGAACATTTACACAAATGCTTAAATGCTGACAATATAAACCCTAGAACATAGTCATTAAAATAAAAATCACATCCTTTACAGTACATTTACAATAACTGCAACAATCGAATTTATCTTTCCAAAAATTGTCAGTAAGTTGTTAATCTACTTCACATCTCTGTTCTCTGTGTTTGTTTTTGTTTTTTTGAGACAGTCTTGCTCTGTCACCCAGGCTGGAAGTGCAGTGGCCTGATCTCAGCTCACAGCAGCCTCTGCCTCGCTGGTTCCAGCGATTCTGCTGCCTCAGCCTCCTGGGTAGCTGGGACTACAGGCCCATGCCACCATGACCGGCTAATTTTTGTATTTTTAGTAGAGACGGAGTTTTACCATGTTGGCCAGGCTGGTCTCTCCTGACCTCAAGTGATCCACCCGCCTCGGCCTCCCAAAATGCTGGGATTACAGGCATGAGCTACCATGCCTGGCCCTGTTCCCTGTTTTCTTTCTTATTATTTATGTATTTTTTGAGACTGAGTCGCCCAGGCCAGAGTGCGTGGCACCATCTTGGCTCACTGCAACCTCCACCCTCCGGGTTTCAAGTGATTATCCTGCCTCAGCCTCCCGAGTAGCTGGGATAGCTGGGATTAAAGGCGTAAGCCACCATGCTCGGCTAATTTTTGTATTTTTAGTAGAGACGGAGTTTCACCGTGTTGTCCAAGCTGGTCTCGAACTCCTGACCTGAAGTAATCCACCTGCCTCGGCCTCCCAAAGTGCTGGGATTACAGGCACGAGCCACCAGGCCAGGCCTGTTTAGTTTTCTACAGGACAAACCACAAATAGCAACACAGTCCAATCACAAAAGAGGAAGGTAAGTTTTTGCATTTCTAATTTGCAGAGCAGGTATTCCAAATCTGACATTCATTGACCTCTGCATGGGTTGCTGAAATTGGCGCGACAAAGGCCTGAATCTTTTTTTTTTTTTTCCTGAGATGGAGTCTGGCTCTGTTGCCCAGGCTGGAGTGCAGTGGCGTGATCTCGGCTCACGGCAACCTCCGCCTCCCAGGTTCACGCCATTCACCTGCCTCTGCCTCCCGAGTAGCTGGGACTACAGGCGCCCGCCACCTCGCCCGGCTAATTTTTTGTATTTTTAGTAGAGATGGGGTTTCACCGTGTTAGCCAGATGTTCTCGACTCTTGACCTCATGATCTGCCCGCCTCGGCCTCCCAAAGTGCTGGGATTACAGGTGTGAGCCACCGCACCCAGCCAAAGGCCTGCATCTTAAAGTGAGTTACTGAAGACAAAGTTTGGTGATAATTTAAGTAACGTGACTGATGCGTCTGACTGCGACCACATAGGAAGGGTACTCCACAGGTCACAATAATTACCCCAAAATTAACTGAAGATGCCCACTGTTACTCGTATTTAACCATGTGTTAACCATGTAGTTATGGAAACTACAATGATGGTCACTACCTTAAAGAAACAATCTTGGGCCGGGTGCGGTGGCTCACAACTGTAATCGAGCACTTTGGAAGGCCAAAGAGGATGAATCACCTGAGGTCAGGAGTTCGAGACCAGCCTGGCCAACATGGTGAAACCCCATCTCTACTAAAACTACAAAAAATTAGCTGCACATGGTGGCAGACACCTGTAATCCCAGCTACTTGGGAGCCTGAGGCAGGAGAATCACCTGAACCGGGAGGCGGAGGTTGCAGTGAGCCAAGATGGCTCCACTGCACTGCAGCCTGGGCAACAAGACCGAAACTCCGTCTAAAAAAAAAAAAAAAAGAAAAGAAACTTACAATCTGTTAGAGGAGACAGCAAACAAAAATAATACAAGGTTCACATACTACAACGCAGACGGGAAGGAATTAGAAGAGAATTTCTATGGGCAGAGCAAAGTCTTGGGTCACGGGAATCACGAACTGGGGAGAATTATTTGTCAGGTTTAATTAAAGGAAAAGGAACAAATAGAGTTTAAAGATTAGAAGGTTACAGGTGGCACGCCACAATCCCCAAAACAAACCCCACCTCGTCCCAGCCCCAGTCATCTCCCAAGGGGGTATATCTTGCCCAGAGAGCCTGGAAGGCAGGGGCATTTGTTTTTACAGCTCAGTCACTATTATTCCAGCCAAAAAAAAGCACTTCCTATGAGGATTAAGTGATTACCCCAGGTCACCTGGCCACATTCCTCTCCTGGAGCCGGTGCCGGCCGCCCCTCCACCAACGCCGCGCTCCGAGGTCACGCAGCTGCCTGCGACCACGAAGTCCTCAGTGAGGCCGCCTCCCACGCCCTGGAGACGTGGTCTCCCCTCCCGCGAGGGTCCCTCTGACCCCACCCGGGCAACTAGGGCACCGCAGGCTGTTACCCAACTAACCATCAAGTGCGGCTCCGAGCGCGTGCGTGGCGTGGCGTGGCGCGGAGGGGCGGGGCGGGGCTGGGCTGCGCTCTAGGCACCATGCGGTCCCCACGCCTAGAGCTCACCTGACTGCGATTGAAGGGACCACTCGGCAGCCTGATAACGCGCCCCCGGCCGAGCCTGCGCAATGGGGGCGCAGTCGGCCCTCGCGCCCTCTGCTCCCCAAAACAAGCGCGTGGAAAGCTTGGTCCGGGCTTCTCACAGCCGCGCGCACAGACTTGTTCTCCCCCCGCGAGTCTCCCGGGAGAGTCGCGGCCACCTGCACGCGTCCGGCACACAAACTTCGGTCTCACCCCTCAGTTTCTGCCAGAGAAATAGGAAAAGTCACCTAGAGGCCTGACCCTGACGGGTGGGGGGGAGACGAGCGCGCGGAGTAGCGGGAAGCGTCTGAGGAGCGGGGACTGGGCAGCGTTTGAATGGATGCGGGTGCCGCTGGCACCCGGGAAGACGCCGGGGGCCGGCGCTGTGGAGCCGGGCACGGGCTGGGATGTGTTTGGATTCCAATCCGGGCCTGACACCAGTTAAGTGACCTCGGAAAGTTCCCCAACCGTCCGGGCCTGTTTCCTCCCTCTGAAGTGGCGACAGTAATAGAACTGACCTCGTAGGCTCGTCGGGAGGCCCTGAAGGGAGAACCCATGCAACTTGCCACCGCAGAGCCAGGCCCGCGGCGGTTGGCGCCTGGTGGGTATTAAAGACAGTCGGGAAAGAAGAGCAGGTAAGAGGGCGGGGAGACTGGCCAGTGGGTTGGGGTGTGCACCTCGGCCACGTGGAGAAGCGAGAATGCAGGGGCCGGACGCCTATGGACGATGCGTGTGTGGGGCCAGATAGAATCGTGGCAGGCGGCGCTGGGGCTGATGCGCCTCACCCGGATTAGCCTCTGTAATCCTCACAGCCCTGTGAAGCGGGCACTGCCGTGAACATTTTGTAAATAAGGGACCCGAGGCTCAGAGAGGTGAAGTAACTTTCCAGACGGCCCAGCTTGTCAGCGTCCAGCATATGAAGTCACACCCCAGAGTCTGTTTTTATCGTCATAACCGCTTTGACCGGATAACCAACGTGTGTGTGTTGAAGTGATCAGATGACCATGGAGTGTCTCTGATGTCCAGGACTTTTGAGAAATACTGAAAAAGTATGAGGCAAGGCCCCTGCCTTCAAAGAGCTTGCAAGTTTTTGGGGGAGACTGTGTCAGGCACAAATTAACCAACATCTGTTGAGCACTTGACAGAACCCTGCCCTTCCTTGGTTGGTTAACTGAGTCAGGCACAAATTAACCAACATCTGTTGAGCACATGACAGAACACTTGCTTGACAGAACCCTGCCCTTCCTTTCGTGTCTTCCTCCCTTCCAGGACTCACCCCCTCACTTATGCTCCCCCTCAGTTCTCAGCAGGCTACAGTCCTCCGCTCTACCAGCTGAGCTATCAAAGGGTGCACTTCCCCTTCAATTCTGGCCAACATAGTGAAACCCCGTTTCTACTAAAAATACAAAAATTAGCCGGTCATGATGGCATGCGCCTGTAGTCCCAGCTACTCAAGAGCCTGAGGCGGGAGAATTAGTTGGACCTGGGAGGCGGATGTTGCAGTGAGCTGAGATCATGCCACTGCACTCTAGCCTGGGTGACAGAGCGAGACTCTGTCTCAAAAAATAAAAAAATAGGCCAAGCGCAGTGGCTCACGCCTGTAATCCCAGTACTTTAGGAGTCCGAGGTGGGTGGATCATGAGGTCAGGAGTCCGAGACTAGCCTGGCCAACATGGTGAAATCCCATCTCTACTAAAAATACAAAAACTAGCCTGGCATGGTGGCAGACACCTGTCATCTCAGCTACTCAGGAGGCTGAGGCAGGGAGAATCGCTTGAACTTGGGAGGCAGAAGTTGCAGTGCGCCAAGATCATGCCATTGCTCTCCAGCCTGGGCGACTCTATCTCAAAATAAATTAATTAATTAAATAAATAGATAAATAAAAAATAAAACAAATGGTGGTGGGGCAACTGGGTATCCAGTTGCAGAAGAATGAAGTTGCATGAAATTGACTCAAAATTCATCAATAACAGAGCTAAACTGTAAAACTCTTAGAAGAAAATATACAGAGAATCTTTTTTTTTTTTTTTTTTTTTGAGACGGAGTCTCGCTCCATCGCCAGGGCTGGAGTGCAGTGGCACAATCTCTGCTCACTGCAAGCTCAGCCCCCTGGTACACGCCATTGTCCTGTCTCAGCCTCCCGAGTAGCTGAGACTACAGGCACCCACCACCATGCCAGGCTAATTTTTTTTTTTTTTTTAGTAGAGACGGGGTTTCACCATGTTAGCCAGGATGGTCTCGATCTCTTGACCTCGTAATCTGCCCGCCTCAGCCTCCCAAAGTGCTGGGATTACAGGCGTGAACCATCACACCCAGCTAGATAATCTTTGTTACCTAAAATTGATAATAGATTCTTAGATACAATATCAGGGCACACCAAAAGAAAAAGTGAATAAATTGGACTTTATCAAGATTAAAAGCTTTTGTGTATAGAGGGTATGATCAACACTGTGAAAAGACAAAGTACAGGATGGGACAAAGATTTGTAAACCATGTATCTGATAAGGGTGTAATATGCAGAATAGGCCAAGTGCAGTGGCTCACACCTGTAATGCTAGCATTTTGGGATGCCCAGGCTGGTGGATCACCTAAGGTCAGGAGTTTGAGACCAGCCTGGCCAACATGGTGAAACCCTACCTCTACTAAAAATACAAAAATTAGGCGGGTGGGGTGGAGGAGGCTGCTGTGCGCCGAGATGGCGCCACTGCACTCCAGTCTGCACGACAGAGGTAGACTCTGTCCCAAAAAAAAAAAAAAAAAAAAAAAAAAGCAGAATATATAAAGAACTCTTGCATCTCAACAACAAAAAGACAACTCAATTTTTTAAATGGGCAAATTATGTTAATAGACATTTCCCCAAAGAACATATACAAATAGCTAACAAGCACATGAAAAAATGCTCAGAATCATTAGTCATTAGAGAAAGCCACATGGAGATGCCGCTTCATATCCACTAGTGTAACTAAGTACCCTCATTTTCCTAAGAGATAGTTTATTTTTTTCCCCTCTCTTCTCATTCTCCTGGTTCCCCAGGTCCTACTTAGCCCTTTAGAAATGCAGGTATAGCCTTTTTCACCAGACACTCCCTACAGGGCAAGTTCATCTAACTCTTCAAGAGTTAACAGTCAATTTACAAACCAAAGCATGCCCGCTACAGAACTCTCACCTTTTAGGAGGTGACCTCAAGACAACAGCCTGCCCACAAAGCTGCCAGCAGTCACCAGCTCAACCACTGCATAGGTAAGGCACCAAGCTAACATGTGGACCCCCATCTTCCTTGTTTCCTCTCCTGCCTTTTAAAAGTGCCTGCTTTCTGCTGCAAAAGGGAAGTGGCACATGTAAAGGCAGGAGGCCTACGCTTCTTCCCCTTAGCTGACTTTGGAATAAATCACTTTCTTTGTATCAGGTCTTACTCTTGTCAGTTGGATTCAGCATGTGGGAGCAACTTACCCACATTTCAGTTACACTAGTATGGCTACAAAAAAATTTTTTTAAGGAAAAAAGTATTGGTGAGAACGTGGAAAAATTCAAACTTCATACTTTGCTGATGGGGATGTAAAATAGGGCAGCTACTGTGGAAAAGTTTGGTGGTTCCTCAAAAAGTTAAAGAATTACTATACGATGCAGCAATTCTGCTACTGAAACAGCGTCATTTCCTGGGGTAAATACCTGAGGTTCCTCATCTAGTGCCAAGAAGATTAAGGACACGGATACACACAAGGAGCGAGTTTAGGAGAGGAGATTTAATAGGCAAAAGAAAGAGAAAGGAGAAAATCTCTCTCATGAGAGAGAGGGGCTCTCCAGTGAGAATTCTGGCCCATGGCAGAGTGCACCAGATTTTATAGACAGGCTTAAGGAGGCAGTGCCTGATTTACATAGGGTCCAAAGATTGGTTGGACCAGGTGTGATGTTTACATCATGTGCTGGGTAAGCTGGCTTCCCCACCCTAATCTTATTATGCAAATGGATCTTTGCTTGGCTGGCACCATGTTGCCTGCTCCTTACTGCACAGGTGGCTAGCAAAGAGAAGGGACAATGAAGCTGCCATTTTGAACATGCCTAGTCCCAGGTAGCCTTTTCCTATTGGCACAACTGCCGGCATTCACCCGTGCAAGCACCCAGCTTGCTTGTCTATGTTTGCAGCTTGATTTTACAGGCTGCTCTTTGTTACAAAAGAAAATTATTTGGGGGCTGTTTTTCATGAAAAGGAAAACCTTACCAAGGACTCCTGTAGCTTATCTGCCTAAATAATTTCTTCTTAACGCCTATATCAGTAGTAGGTATATTACCAAAATAAAACAGGCATTCAAACAAATACTTGTACAGCAGCACTATTCACAGTAGCCAAAAGTTGGAAACAATTCACATGTCCATCAATGGATGTATGGATAAACAAATATGTTATGCAGCTATAAAAGGGAATGAAGTACTAATAAATTCCACAACGTGGATAAACCTTAAGAAAATGGTAAGTTAAAGTAGCCAGACACTAAAGGTTCAAAATTGTATGTGTGATTTTATTGGAGGCATTTGAACTGGACAACTCCATCTTGTATAGGGACTGGGTAAAATAAGACTGAAACCTACTAAGCTGCATTCCCAGACGGTTAGGCATTCTAAGTCACAGGATGAGGTAGGAGGTCAGCATGAGATACAGGTCATAGAGACCTTCCTGATAAAAAAGCTTGGAGTAAAGAAGCCAGCCAAAACCCACTAAAACCAAGATGGCCACGAGAGTGACCTCTGGTCATCCTCACTACTACACTCCCATCAGCGCCAGGACAGTTTACAAATGCTATGGCAACCTCAGGAAGTTACCCTATATGGTCCAAAAAAGGGAGGCATGAATAATCCACCTCTTGTTTAGCATATAATCAGAAATAACCATAAAAATGGGCAACCAGCAGCCCTCAGGCTCTGTCTATGAAGTAGCCATTCTTTTATTCCTTTACTTTTTTTTTTTTTATTTATTTATTATTATTATACTGTAAGTTGTAGGGTACATGTGCATAACGTGCAGGTTTGTTACATATGTATACTTGTGCCTTGTTGGTGTGCTGCACTATTCCTTTACTTTTTAAATAAACTTGTTTTCACTCTACTCTGTGGACTTGCCTTGAATTCTTTCTTTCTTTTTTTTTTTTTTGAGACAGTCTTGCTCTGTTGCCCAGGCTGGAGTGCTGGAGTGCAGTGCCACGATCTCGGCTCACTGCAAGCTGCGCCTCCCGGGTTCACACCACTCTCCTGCCTCAGCCTCTCGAGTAGCTGGGACTACAGGTGCCCACCACTATGCCTGGCTAATTTTTGTATTTTTTAGTAGAGATGGGGGTTCACTGTGTTAGCCAGGATGGTCACGATCTCCTGACCTCGTGATCTGCCCGCCTTGGCCTCCCAGAGTGCTGGGATTACAGGCGTGAGCCACCACGCCCGGCCTACCCTGAATTATTTCTTGCACGAGATCCCAGAACCCTCTCTTGGGCTTTGGATCGGGGCCCCTTTCCAGTAACAATTTCATTTTATGAAATACCCAAGATAGGTAAATCCATAGAGGCAGAAAGCAGATTAGTGGTTGCAGGGGGTGCTGGGGATAGGGAGAAAGGGAATGACTGATTAATGGGTTGGAGTTTTCTTTTGGGGTGATGAAAATGATTTGGAACTTGATATATAAGTGATGACTGTGTTAACCAAAGAGGGGTCCGGATCCAGACCCCAATAGAGGGTTCTTGGATCTTGCGCCAGAAAGAATTTGAGGCAAAGTCCATAGAGTAAACTGAAAGCCAGTTTTTAGGAAAGTAAAGGAATAAGAGAATAACTACTCCATAGACAGAGCAGCCCCAAGGGTGCTGGTTGCCCATTTTCATGGTTATTTCTGGTTCAAACGGCTCTGACAGTTGTGTGTGCTATTGTGAAATATGTATTTGGTCTTCTTCCCCATTTCCTGGTGGCATACAACTTCTAAAATCCTTGGAACCTCCGAAGTGATGTGTCTTTTTATATGTTAATGAGTTGACTGATGGTTGGGGGCTCCTGGATAGCTTCAGGATTGAGGGCTGGTCACAGGAAAGAGCAAACCTTGATTAGAGAGTTGGGACTTGCAGGCACACCCCTCAACCTCCATGGAGGGGAGGAGGGCTGAAAGTTATGTTGATTACCAATGACCAATGATTTAATTACTCATAGCTACATGATGCTTTCATAAAAATGCAAAAGGACTGGGTCCAGAGAGCTTCAAATTAGTGGAACACATGGAGGCACCTGGAGGTGTCATGCCCTGAGAGGGCATGGAAGCTTCATGCTCTTTCCCACATAAGCATTTCTTTCATCTGGTGTTCATCAGTCTCATTTGTAATATCCTTTATAATAAACCAGTAAATGTAAGTAAAGTGTTTTCCTGAGTTCTGTGAGCCACTTTAGCAAATTAGTTGAACTCCAAGAGCGGGCAGTAGGAATCTTGATTTATAGCCAGTCAATTAGAAGCACAAGTAAAACCACCTTGGGCTTATGATTGGCATTGGAAATAGGGGCAAGCTTGTGGGACTGAGCCCTCACTTTTGGCATCTGACACTCTCTCCAGGTGGATAGTGTGACAGTTGAGTTGAATCCGAGGACACGCTAGTGTCCACCAAAGAATGGATTGGTTACTGTTGGGGAGAAATTCCCACACACATTTTGGTTACCAAGAGTCACAGAATGGTGAATATACTAAATACCACTGAAATGTACACTTTAGCCATGCACGGTGGCTCATGCCTGTAATCCCAGCACTTTGGGAGGCCGAGGTGGGCAGATCACCTGAGCTCAGGAGTTTGAGACCAGCCTTACCAACATGGAGAAACCCCATCTCTATTAAAAATACAAAAATTAGCCACGTGTAGTGGCACGTGCCTGTAATTCCAGCAACTCGGGAGGCTGAGGCAGGAGAATCACTTGAACCCGAGAAGCAAAGGTTGCAGTGAGCCAGGATGGTGCCATTGCACTCCAGCCTGGGCAACAAGTGCGAAACTCCATCTCAGAAAGAAAAAAAGAAAAGAAAAGAAATATGCACTTTAAGATGGTTGATTTTATGTTACATGAATTCACCTGACTTAAATACAAAGAAACAGATTTTCCATGAATCTTATGAAGCTTTTGGGAGGGGCTCTAACAGTATATTCATAGGATCATATCTAATTTTTTTTTTTTTTAAGACGGAATCTTGCCCTGTCGCCCGGACTTGAGTTCAGTGGCATGATCTCAGCTCACTATAACCTTCACCTCCCAGGTTCAAGCGATTCTCCTGTGCCTCGGCCTCCTGAGTAGCTGGGATTACAGGTGTGCGCCACCATGCCCAGCTAATTTTTTTTTTTTTTTTTTTTTTTTAGGAGGGATGGGGTTTTGCCATGTTGGGCAGCTGTTCTTGAACTCCTGGCCTCAAGTGATCTGCCCACCTTGGCCTCCCAAAGTTCTGGGATTACAGGCATGAGCCACCGTGCCCGGCTGGATCGTATCTAAGTTTATAATTTTAACTTTTCATTATTTTCTTAAAGAGGGCCACTGTGGTAGACACTATAAGCACCCCCTCCCAAAGATGTCCATGTTTTAATCCTCGAAACCTGTGAATATGTTATATAATATGACAAAGGGTAATTAAGGTTACAGATAGAATTAAGGTTGCTAATCAGCTGGCCTTAAAATAGGGAGATTATCCTGGATTGTCTAGGTGAACCCAGTATAATCAAGAGTCCTTAACATGGAAGAAGGTGACAGAGAGGAGGTCAGAGTGAAGCAATCTAAGAAAGGCTTATCTGTTGTTGCTGGTTTTGAAGATGGAGGAAGAAGCCACAACTCAAGGAATGCAGATGGTCTCTAAAGCTGGAAAAGACAAGGAAACTGATTTTTTCCCAGAGCCTCCAGAAAGGAACACAGCCCTCTTGACACTGAGTTTTAGCCCAGTGAGTCCTGTCTGGACCTTTTAACTACAGAGCTATGAGAGAAATTTGTGTTGTCTAAAGCTACAAAGTTTGTGGTAATTTGTTATAGCAGTGATAGAAAACTAATACAGCCACCTTAGATGTGCATACCTCAGGCCCCGCAAAACTTTTATCTTCCGCTGACAAGCAATATAAGAGTACAGGCTTTGAAGTTGGAAGACCTGGTCTCGTAACTTACTTGCTGTGTTACTGTGGGCAAATCACTGAACTCTTCCAGGCCTTAGTTTCTTCACAGGTACATTGGAGATAATACCTACAAACCTGATCTATTGTGCGGATTAAAAGAGAAAGTGATTAATAAAACTTGGAAAGTGCTCTAAAAATGTTCATGCGTCATTTTAAGTTGTTAATAAAGAGTGTTAGAGTGACTAAGTGACTCCAAGCTTATTAGCTGGAAAAATAGAAGTAGGAGAGGCGATTCTCTGGGACGTGCCTGTAGTCCCAGTTACTTGGGAGGCTGAGGCGGGCAGAATTGCTTGAGAGTCCAGCCTGGGTAACATAGGGAGACCTGCCACTAAAAAATGAAAAAAGAAAAGACAGTTGGAGGGTAAGAAAAGGAAACTAGTTTTGATGAGCTAGCCAAGTTGATTAAAATAAAGCAGATATAATTCTTACTGTTTTTCCAGATGTCTTCCTGATTTTTTTTTTTTTTTTTTGGAGACGGAGTTTCGCCCTAGTTGCCCAGGCTGAAGTGCAATGGCGCGATCGCAGTTCACTGCAACCTCTGCCTCCCAGGTTCAAGCGATTCTCCCAGGTTCGAGCAATTCTCCTGCCTCAGCCTGGTGAGTAGCTGAGACTACAGGCGTGTGCCACCACGCCTGGCTAATTTTGTATTTTTAGTAAAGATGGGAGGCCGGGCGCGGTGGCTCACGCCTGTAATCCCAGCACTTTGGAAGGCCGAGGCGGGCGGATCACAAGGTCAGGAGATCGAGACCACGGTGAAACCCCGTCTCTACTAAAAATACAAAAATTGCCGGGCGCGGTGGCTCACGCCTGTAATCCCAGCACTTTGGGAGGCCGAGGCGGGCGGATCACAAGGTCAGGAGATCGAGACCACAGTGAAACCCCGTCTCTACTAAAAATACAAAAAATTAGCCGGGCGCGGTGGTGGGCGCCTGTAGTCCCAGCTACTCAGGAGGCTGAGGCAGGAGAATGGCGTGAACCCAGGAGGCGGAGCTTGCAGTGAGCCGAGATCGCGCCACTGCACTCCAGCCTGGGCGACAGAGCAAGACTCCGTCTCAATTAAAAAAAAAAGATGGGGTTTCTCCATATTGGTCAGGCTAGGCTTGTCTCAAACTCTCCACCTCAGGTGATCCACTTTGGGCTCCCAAAGTGCTGGGATTACAGGCGTGAGCCACCGTGCCGGCCCGTCTTCCTGATTTTAAGCCAGTGCAAGATAGGAATTTTAGAACTGAAAGGAGCTTGAACATCACGTAGCCAAATGCCCCTCCTTCCCCTATACATTTTGTAGATGTGGAAACTGAAACCCAGAGAGACTGACTTTGTTAAGGCCACTTAGCTAATGAATGATTTGACCAGTTGAATAAACAACTTTCAGGGCTTCACTGGATGAAGCACAATCTTTAAGATAAAAAGTACCCAAGAGAGGAACATTTATGAAAGTTTCAAGTAAGTTGAGCATTTTGTTTGTTTGTTTGTTTGTTTGTTTTGAGAAGGAGTCTAGCTCTGTTACCCAGGCTGGAGTGCAGTGGCGCAGTCGTGGCTCACTGCAACCTCTGTCTCCGAAGTTCAAAAGATTCTCCTGCTTTAGCCTCCTGAGTAGCCGGTATTACAGGTGTGTGCCACCACACCTGGCTAATTTTTGTATTTTTAGTAGAGACGGGGTTTCACCATGTTGGTCAGGTTGGTCTTGAACTCCTGACCTCGTGATCTGCCTGCTTTGGCCTCCCAAAGTGCTGGGATTACAGGTATGATCCACCGTGCCCAACTGTAAGTTAGAGTTTTAACAAAGACTTAGAGACAAGGATGAGAACCACATTAAAGGTAAAGGGAGAGGGAGAATTTATTTTATAAATGCAAAATTAGAAAGTTATTACTTATGGTGAATACATTGCCCAAATATTTTATCAGGAAAATAAGTTTCCACTGGATTTTAACTGTCTCAAATTTAGCTGTCTCACCTCCCTACCTTCATTTAATTGTTCTCCCAACATTTATCTGAGTTTAGAAATAGAAAGATGTGGCCAGGAGTGGTGGCTCACGCCTGTAATCCCAGCACTTTGGGAGGCCGAGGAGGGCTTATCACAAGGTCAAGAGATCAAAACCCCATCCTGGCGAACACGGTGAAACCCCGTCTCTACTAAAAAAAATACAAAAACTAGCCAGGCGAGGTGGCGGGCGCCTGTGGCCCAGCTACTCGGGAGGCTGAGGCAGGAGAATGGCGTAAGCCCGGGAGGTGGAGCTTGCAGTGAGCCGAGATCGCACCACTGCACTCCAGCCCGGGCGACAGAGCGAGACTCCGTCTCAAAAAAAAAAAAAAAAAAAAGAGATCAAAACCATTCTGGCCAACATGGTGAAACCCCGTCTCTACTAAAAATACAAAAATTAGCTGGGTGTGGTGGTGCACACCTGTAGTCCCAGCTACTTGGGAAGCTGAGGCAGGAGAATGGCTTGAACCCTGGAGGCGGAGGTTGCAGTGAGCCAAGATTGAGCCACTGCACTCCAGCCTGGTGACAGAAACTCCGTCTCAAAAAAAAAAAAAAGAAAGATGCTCTTTCTTTGTTGGTTTTTTTTTGGGTTTTTTTTTTTTTTTTTTTGAGACGGAGATTCACCCTTGTTGCCCAGGCTGGAGTGCAGTGGCGCGATCTTGGCTCACTGCAACCTCCGCCTCCAGGGTTCAAGCCATTCTCCTGCCTCAGCCTCCCAAGTAGCTGGGACTACAGGTGCGCACCACCACCCAGCTAATTTTTGTATTTTTAGTAGAGACGGGGTTTCACCATGTTGGTCAGGCTGGCCTGGAACTCCCAAACTCAGGTGATCCACCCAGCTCGGCCTCTCAAAATGCTGGGATTACAGGCGTGAGCCACTGCGCCTGGTGAGAAAGATGCTCTTAACCAATAATAAAACAAAATTTCACCAATAATAAAACAAAAAGTGTTCTTTTTGTTTTTGTTTTATTGAGATGTAATTCACCTAACATAAAATTCACAATTAAAGTGTACACTTCAGTGGTTTTTAGAACATTCCCTATGTTGTGTCACCATCACCATTACTCTGAAAACATTTCCATCAACTGCCCCCCTCCCCCACAAGAAAAAACCATGCTATTAGCAGTTAGTCCCAATTTCCCCCTTCTCCCATCCCTTGACAACTACTAATCTAATTTCTGTCTATGAATTTGCTTATTCTGGATATTTTATATACTGTAAATTGAATTATTAGCATATTTTCAAAGTTCATTCATATTGTAGCATGCATCAGTACTTCATTCCTTTTATGGCTGAATAATAATCCATTGTATGGATGTATTACATTTTGTTTATCCTTTAGTTAGCTGATGGACATTGGGGTTGTTTTCACTTTTTGGCCATTATGAATAAAGCTGCTATGAACATTCATTTACACATTTTAGTGTAAACATATATTTTTATTTCTCTTGAGTATATACTCAAGAAGTGGAATTGCTGGTTCATATGATAACTCTGTGCTTATCTTTTTGAGAAACTGCTAAACTGTTTTCCACAGCAGCTATACTTTCCGCCAGCAATATATGAGGGTTCCAATTTTTCCACATTCTTTTCCACACTTGTTATTTTCTCTTTTTGAAAATATTGTTACTATAGTCAACCTAATGGGTGTAAAGTGATTTCTCATGTAATTTGTTTGCTTAGTTTTATTTTTGGAATAGCATTTCCCACTCTTCTTTTTATTTAATTTTTATTTAATTTTATTTTTTTTGAGACGGAGTCTCACTCTGTCACCCAGGCTGCAGTGCCTGGGCATGATCTTGGCTCACTGCAACCTCCTCCTCCTGGGTTCATACAGTTCTCCTGCTTCAGCCTCCCGAATAGCTGGGATTACAGGCATGCGCCACCACGCTCAGCTAATTTTTGTATTTTCCATAGAGACAGGGTTTCACCATGTTGGCCAGGCTGGTCTTGAACTCCTGACCTCATGATCTGCCCGCCTCGGCCTCCCAAAGTGCTGGGATTACAGGCATGAACCACCACTCCCGGCCTATTATGGTATTTTAGATGACCACAGTTATAAAGCTGGGTCACATAATTATCAACCATAATGATATGTGTTTATACATTTCCCCTTTTGACCTATTTCTTTTTTTTCTTTATCTTTTTGAGACAGAGTTTTGCTCTTGTTGCCCAGGCTGGAGTGCAATGGTGTGATCACCTGAAGTCAGGAGTTCGAGACCAACCTGACCAATATGGAGAAACCCCCGTCCCTGCTAAAAATACAAAATTAGCTGGGTGTGGTGGCGCATGCCTGAGGCAGGAGAATGGTGTGAACCCGGGAGGGAGAGCTTGCAGTGAGCCGAGATCGCGCCACCGCACTCTAGCCTGGGCGACAGAGCGAAACTCTGTCTCAAAAATAAACAAACAAAAATAAAAAATATATAAATAAATAACCTTTTAAATAAATATTTTTTTTTGTCGTTTTTTTTTTTTTCCTTTTTGTGGAGAACGGGATCTCTTTATATTACCCAGGCAGGTCTCGAACTCCTGGGCTCAAGCTATCCTCCCGCCTCTGCCTCCCTGAGAGCTGGGATTACAGGCGTGAGCCACTGCGCCCGGCTTAAATAATTTTTTAAATTACTTTTCCAGAAGTATAGTTTTGGGATTTTGAGCTTTCAGGATTTGAACACTTGAGATTACGCCTTTTAGCATTATGATCAACTTCTTGTCTCTTAAGAATGAAAACAAGGGCCGGGCACGGTGGCTCAAGCCTGTAGTCCCAGCACTTTGGGAGGCCAAGACGGGCGGATCACAAGGTCAGGAGATCGAGACCATCTTGGCTAACACGGTGAAACCCCGTCTCTACTAAAAAATACAAAAAACTAGCCGGGCGAGGTGGCGGGCGCCTGTAGTCCCAGCTACTCAGGAGGCTGAGGCAGGAGAATGGCGTAAACCCGGGAGGCGGAGCTTGCAGTGAGCTAAGATCCGGCCACTGCACTCCAGCCTGGGCGACAGAGTCAGACTCCGTCTCAAAAAAAAAAAAAAAAAAAAAAAAAGAATGAAAACAAGCAAGCACGTACACTCTCAGCACTTTGACCCAGAATTTTAATGGAGGTTCTCATGAGTTCAATAGGGCAAAAATAATAATAATAATAATAATTTAGCCAGGTGTGGTGGCTCACGCCTGTAATCCTAGCACTTTGGGAGGCCAAAGCGGGCGCATCACCTGAGGTCAGGAGTTCGAGACCAGCCTCAATATGGAGAAACCCCCGTCTCTACTAAAAATACAAAATTAGCCAGGTGTGGTGGTGCATGCCTGTAATCCCAGCTACTTGGGAGGCTGAGGCAGGAGAACTGCTTGAACCCAGGAGGCGGAGGTTACAGTGAGCCGAGATCGTGCCACTGAACTCCAGCCTGGGCAACAAGAGCAAAACTCCATCTCAAAAAAAAAAAAAAAATTAAAGACATCAAGATTGGAGTCTGGGCACGGTAGCTCACACCTGTAATCCCAGCACTTTGGGAGGCCAAGATGGGTAGAAATTCCGTCTCAAAAAAGAAAAAAGATTGGAAAGGAAGAAGTAAAATTATATTCACAAACAACATGGTCATCTTTACAAAAAATCATTTGGAATCTACAAAAAGGCTAATAAAACTTAGCAAGTTTGTAAGAAACAATAAACAAAAATCAATTGTATTTTTATATAGAATTAGCAGACATTTTTAAGTAGATAATAAAATCAGTACTATTTTCAATAGGAGCAAAACATGCTTAAAATTAGGAATAATTACGACAAAAGATTTGTAAGGCCTGTACACTGAAAGCTATAGAACATTTCTGAGAGAAATAAGAGACCGATATTAATGGAGAGATAATATCATGTTCATGAATTGGAAGATTCAATATTGTGAAGAACTCAATTATCTCCAAATTATCTATGGAGTTGTGATACTATGATACCTATATATTGATTTTCATCCATAGTTACTAGCTTGTAACTCCAGTAGCTCTTGCTATAATGTTGGGGTACTTTAGGCCTCAGAAGCAGACCTCAGGAAACAGAATCTCTCTCTGATCTTCTACTGCTGTCCTTTCACGGGCTCCCTTTTCTCTTCCAAGGTGGGACTGTCATCTTCCCCTGTCTTTCCATAAAGAAATTCCCTGACCTACCTTGTCTGACTGTAGGTCATAAAACCCCTATTTTAGAAAGGGTCCTGCTCCATACCCTGAAGGAAGGAATGCTGCACACAGAGGCCAAGAAGAATCTGGACAAATAGGCCTTGCTAGGTATCCCCATTCAGTCTATTTTAGATCCTGCCCTTTTTATCTAATCACATTTCTACATGATTGTCAATCATGCCTATCCAATGAAGTCTTCATAAAAGGCCCAAGAAGACAACATTATAGAGAGCTTCCAGATAGCTGAACAAGGGGAGTAACAAGCGAGCAAGAAGTCATCCACATGCCAGGAGGGCAATGTACTCCAACTCCACAGGGACAGAAACTCCTGTGATCAGACCCTTCCGGACCTTGCCCTGTGTATCTCTTCATCTGGCTATCTATTTATACCCTTTAAAGTATCCTGGCTGAACGCAGTGGTTCATGCCTGTAATCCCTGCACTTTGGGAGGCCAAGGCTGGTAGGTCACTTGAGGTCAGGAGTTGGAGACCAGCCTGACCAATATGGTGAAACCTCATTTCTACTAAAAATACAAAAATTAGCCAGGTGGGTGTGGTGGCCCATGCCTGTAGTCCCAGCTACACAGGAGGCTGAGACAGAAGAATTGTTTGAAATCGGGAGGCAGAGGTTGCAGTGGGCCAAGACTGTGCCACTGTACTCCAGTCTGGGCGATAGAGTGAGACTCCATCTCAAAAAATTAAATAAAATAAATTAATAAATCCTGGGCCAGGCACAGTGATTCATGCCTATAATCCCAGCACTTTGGGAGGCCGAGACGGGTGGATCAACTGAGGTCAGGAGTTCGAGACCAGCCTGGCCAAACATGGTGAAACCCCGTCTCTAGTAAAAATACAAAAAAATTAGCCAGGCATGGTGACGGGTGCCTGTCATCCCAGCTACTTGGGAGGCTGAGGCAAGAGAATCGCTTGAACCTGGGAGGCAGAGGTTGCAGTGAGCTGAGATCATGCCAGTGGCACTCCAGCTTGGGCAAAAAGTGTGAGGCTCCATCTCAAAAAAATAATAATAATAATAATCCCTTGTATGGCTGGGCACAGTGGCTCATGCCTGTAATCCCAGCACTTTGGGAGGCCGAGGTGCGTGGATCACCTGAGGTCAGGAGTTTGAGACCAGCCTGACCAACATGGTGAACCCGTCTCTACTAAAAAATACAAAAATTAGCTGGGCCTGATAGCGGGTGCCTGTAATCCCAGCTACGTGGGAGGCTGAGGCAGAAGAATCACTTGAACCTGGGAGACAGAGGTTGCAGTGAGCCGAGATCATACCACTGCACTCTAGCCTGGGCAACAGAGCAAGATTCCATCTCAAAAAACAAAAAGCGCACACACACACATATATATATCCTTTGTAATAAACCAGTAAATGTAAGTAAGTGTCTCCCTGATTTCTGTAAGCCACTCTAGCAAAGAGGATCATGGGAACTCCATCTTAAAGTCACCGTATCAAACATCCAGAGGCCTGGTCTTGTGACTAGTGGGAAGCAGGAGGTGTTCTTGTGGGACTGAGCCCTCAACTTGTGGTTTCTGAGGCTATTTCCAGGTAGATAATGTCAGAATTCAATTGAATTGGAGGACACCCAGCTGATATCTGCTGCAGAATTGATTGCTTTGTGTCTGAGGAGAAACCAACTCATATTTGGTCCCAGAAGACTTCTGGGTTGATTGTTGTGGTGTGAGAACAGTGGAAAAACATCGTTTGAGTTCTTCAACTATCCCAAGAATCAGTGCAATCCCAATTAAAATATTTTTTAAAAAATATTTTACAGAAAAAATTGACAGGCTGCTTCTAAAGTTCATATGAAAGGGAAAAATTTTAAAAACCCCAAAACTTAGAGTAGACAAAACAACCTAAAGAGTATGAACAAAGTTGGAGTCTGTGAGTGGTGGCTAATGCCTGTAATCCCAGAACTTTGGGAGACTCAGACAGGCAGATCACTTGAGGTCAGGAGTTCAAGACTAACCCGTCCAACATAGTGAAACTCCATCTCTACTAAAAATACAAAACAAAACCAAAAAAAAAGTAGCCAGGCTTGGTGGTAGGCGCCTGTAATCCTAGCCACTTGGGAGGCTGAGGCAGGAGAATTGCTTGAACTCCGGAGTGGAGGCTCCAATGAGCCGACATAGCACCACTGCACTCCAGACAGAGTGATACTCTGTCTCAAAAAAAAAAATTGGAGAAGTGGTTGGTTTCCTGCCCAGATCCTGACTGGCAGTAGGTTTGAGGGCACAGGCCAAGGGAAGCAGTACCAGAGGCTCAACATGGTGAAAACAGCTGTCCAGCAAGAGAGACTAGAGCTTGGTTTTTGTTTAATTTTTTTTTTTTTTTTTTTTTTTTTTCTGAGACGCAGTCCCGCTCTGTTGCCCAGGTTGGAGTGCCCAGGTTGGAGTTGCCCAGGTTGGAGGCACGATCTTGACTCACTCCAATCTCTGCCTCCCAGGTTCAAGCAATCCTCCTGCCTCAGTCCCCCTAGTAGCTGGGATTATAGACATGCACCACCACACCCGGCTAATGTTTGTATTTTTAGTAGAGAAAGGGTTTTGCCATGTTGGCCAGGCTGGTCTCAAACTCCTGACCTCAGGTGATCCACCTGCCTCGGCCTCCCAAAGTGCTGGGATTACAGGGGTGAGCCACCGTGCTCAGCCTTTTTTTTTTCTTTTTCTTTCTTTTTTTTTTTTGAGACAGAGTTTTGTTCTTGTTGCCCAGGCTAGAGTGCGATGGCGCAATCTCACTCACCACAACCTCCACCTCCCGGGCTCAAGCGATTCTCCTGCCTCAGCCTCCTGAGTAGCTGGGATTACAGGCATATGCCACCATGCCCAACTAATTTTGTATTTTTAGTAGGTACGGGATTTCTCCATTTTGATCAGGTTGGTCTCAAACTCCCGACCTCAGGTGATCCACCTGCCTTGTCCTCCCAAAGTGCTGGGATTACAGGCGTGAGCCACCACACCCGGCCTTGTTAAACTTTTTTTGTTAATTTTTTTTTTTTTTTTTTTTGAGAGAAGTCTGGCTCTTATCTCCCAGGTTTGAGTGCAATGACTTGATCTCGTCTCAATGCAACCTTCAATGCAACCTCCACCTCCTGGGTTCAAACGATTCTCCTGCCTCTGCCCCCCAAGTAGCTGGGATTAAGTCACCTGCCACCACACCCAGCTAATTTTTGTATTTTTTAGTAGAGACGGGGTTTCACCATGTTGGCCAGGCTGGTCTCGAACTGCTGACCTCAGGTGATCCGCCCGCCTCGGCTTCCCGAAGTGCTGGGATTACAGGCATGAGCCACCACACCTGGCCTTGAAATAAAAAATAATAATTATTTTTGTAAAAAAAGAGTTTGAGGCCATTTTTGTTGTTGTTGTTGTTGTTAATTTTTAAGACTTGATTAGAGACAAAGAAGAGTTGGTGTAGAGATCAAGGTTTAGACGAGGGTGAGGCAAGTGAGGCTTTCATTCTCAAGGAGCAATCAAGGACCCATCTTGTGCTTACATGATCTTGAGAGTGTGTGCCTCCTTAAATTTTATGTTTCCTCACCTGAAGGTAATCCTGGCCGTTATGGGACTCAGAACATGATACCCCAAAATATAGCACCTTGGCAAGTAAGAAAACTAAAGAAGCAAGGTCACATTGACCTTCCCCCCACTTTCTCATGCACAGTGCGGTCATAAAGGAATTATTTAACCTACCTCACCTGAAAGCAGGACATAAGACCCTCATTCCAGGCTGGCCCGGCCCCATACTCAGAGAAAAGGAATGCTATTCAGCAAAAAGGAATGCTACTCAGAGTGGCCAAGAACAATCTGAACAAACAGACCTTGTCATATTTCCCCCAATTCCCCTACCCCAGTTTATTACCATTAGATCATACCCTTTGTCCAGTCATGTTCTCCACAATCATCTACTTCTTTCGGCAGACTTAGCATTTTAAAAAAACACAATTTTCCCTGGGTCTTTGGGTCTTCATTTCTGAAGACTCTTATGTCTTATAAAACTTTGTTAGGCCGGGCGCGGTGGCTCAAGCCTGTAATCCCAGCACTTTGGGAGGCCGAGATGGGCGGATCACAAGGTCAGGAGATCAAGACCATCCTGGCTAACACGGTGAAACCCCGTCTCTACTAAAAAATACAAAAATCTAGCCGGGCGAGGTGGCAGGCGCCTGTAGTCCCAGCTACTCGGGAGGCTGAGGCTGGAGAATGGCGTAAACCCGGGAGGCGGAGCTTGCAGTGAGCTGAGATCCGGCCACTGCACTCCAGCCTGGGCGGCAGAGCGAGACTCTGTCTCAAAAAAAAAAAAAAAAAAAAAAAAAAAAAAAAAAAAAAAAAAAAAAACTTTGTTAAATTTGTTATGCTTTGCTCTTATTAATCTGCGTTTTGTTATGGGGTGTCATTTGTGAACCTAGCAATGTGTGAGGAAGACAATACTTTTTTCTCTCCTGTGCCCTGGTGGAGAGCTCTCTAGACAGATAAATGAATAGCTTAGGCTTCTCATCACCCATGTACCCACACTCTCTTTTCTT
This sequence comes from Theropithecus gelada, assembly GCF_003255815.1. Taxonomy (NCBI): domain Eukaryota; kingdom Metazoa; phylum Chordata; class Mammalia; order Primates; family Cercopithecidae; genus Theropithecus; species Theropithecus gelada. Next base: position 5,077,164 of record NC_037668.1, read on the forward strand.
TTTCTTTTTTTTTTTCTTTTGAAACAGAGTCTCCTTCTGTTGCCCAGGCTGGAGTATAGTGGCGTGATCTGGGCTCACTGGAACCTCTGCCTCCTACAATTCTCCTGCCTCAGCCTCTCGAGTAGCTGGGACTTCAGGTGCATGCCACCAGGCCCAACTAATTTATGTATTTTTAGTAGAGACAGGGTTTCACCATGATGGCCAGGTTGGCCTCGAACTCCTGACCTCAAGTAATCCTCCCATCTTAGCCTCCCAAAGTGCTAGGATTACAGGCGTGAGCTACCACGCCCAGCTGCACACTCTCTTCCATTTCCTACACCTTGAAATTTCCCTCACTGCCCACCCTAAATACAGTACCATGAGATGCAAATCTTAGATTGGATTTCAAAGGAAGGGCAGTCTCACTTAGTTCCATTAAGGCCTACCTGTATCCTCCTGGCCTAGACTGGAGGTAGATATGGGGAGAGTGATTTCCAAGATAGACATAGCTCTGTTATCTTTACTCCCTGAGTCCAAGCCCAGTTGAATACCTAAGTGGCTTCTCATTCTTTTTTTTTTTTGAGACGGAGTCTCGCCCTGTCGCCCAGGCTAGAGTGCAGTGGCATGATCTCGGCTCACTGCAACCTCCGCCTCCCAGGTTCAAGCAATTCTCCTGCCTCAGCCTCCTGAGTAGCTGGGATTACAGGCATGTGGCACCCCACCCGGCTAATTTTTATACTTTTAGTAGGGATGGGGTTTCACCATGTTGGCCAGGATGGTCTTGAACTCCTGACCTTGTGATCCACCTGCCTTGGCCTCCCAAAGTGCTGGGATTACAGGTGTGAGCCACTGCGCCTGGCTGTGGCTTCTCATTCTTATCCTTAGAGACTGCTGGCATCCCCTGCCTCTTACCACTCTTCCTATCCTTCCATCAGCTTAGAGCACTCAAGTGCTTTCACTACAAGTTCCCTTTATTGTCATCACTAGGCAGCTCCATTTTGATCTCAGAACTAATAGGTGAATCCACTTTCTTCAATATGGCCACTCTCTCAGCGGGGGTCTTCTTCCCTAATCTGTGTGTGTGTGTGTGTGTGTTTTGTTTTTTGTTTTTGTTTTGTTTTGTTTTGTTTTTTGAGACAAAGTCTCACTCTGTTGTCCAAGCTGGAGTGCAGTGGCGTGATCTTGGCTCACTGCAACCTTCACCTCCCAGGTTCAAGCAATTCTCCTGCCTCAGCCTCCCAAGTAGCTGGGAGTACAGCGCATGCCACCACGCCCAGCTAATTTTTTTTGTATTTTTAGTAGACACAGGGTTTCACTATGTTGGCCATGCTGGTCTTGAACTCCTGACCTCGTGATCTGCCCACCTCGGCCTCCCAAAGTGCTGGGATTACAGGCGTGAGCCACCACGCCTGGCCCTGAAATAAAAAATAATTATTATTTTTTTGAAAAAAGAGTTTGAGGCCTTGGGTACCTTGAGTTAAAGAGGCTTCTAAAGGAGATCCTGGGGGATCCCAATTCTGACAGCTACAATTTTGCACAAAGCCTTCCTCAATGTTCTCCACTCATCACCCCTTTTCTTTTTACCTGCTTCCCTTGTCTTCTGCTCATCTCCTCTCCTGGCAAGTTGGTGTTGGTTGTTGTCAGGAAGCCTCAGCTCCTCACAGTGGGAACTCTCCAGAGGGCTCCTTGAATGTCCTCATGACATGGCGTCTAACTTCCCCCAGAATGAGAGATCCAGGAGACAATGAGAAGGAAGCCACCAAGCCTTTACGCCCTCATCTCTAAAGTCACTGTAGGGAAGAAAATTAGCATCTTTATCTAGTATCACCCTAGGATTGTGGCAGAGATCCCAATAACAAAATATTAAATACAAGAGAAAAGCATACAAATTTATTTAATAAGTTTTACATCATATGAGAGACTTAATAAGGAAATGAAGACCCAACGAAACAGGAAAAAACTATATTTTTATGCTAAGGTTCGTGAAGAGTGGACTATCATACAGTATGATTGGACAAAAGCGGGTATGATCTAATGGTAACAAACTGGAGAGAACTTAACAAGGCCTGTTTATTCACAGCTTCTTGGCATCTCTGCGTCTTCATTCTTTTCTTCTGGAAGGAGGCCCTGGAAATAGGGTCTTATGACCTTATTTTGTAAGAAGGTCAGAGAATTCTTTTAGGGCCCGCTTCATGGGAGAAAGTCAGGGGGTCAGAGAGACCTTCCCCGTGAAACCTTCCCCACAGTGTTAACAATAATTACATGCTAGGCTTTAGATAAAAGTACAGAGTAAGCATTAGTCAGGTTGTCCTATGACCCATTTCCCTATAGCCCCTTATGGACTATGTACGCCAGGACATAAACCATGAATTTCCTTATTGTTCTTGTAGATAGCAACTTCGACGTTAGGAGCCTACGTCTTTTCATTTGAGATGTTTTTCAGAACTAACGCCAGTGAGTCCAAAGACCACACCAAGGAACCAAGTCAGTCTGAGAATGCAGTTTCTTCGGTTGGGTGCGGTAGCTCACGCCTGTAATCCCAACACTTTGGGAGGCCAAGACGGGCAGATCATGAGGTTAGGAGTTCGATACCAGCCTGGCCAACATGGTGAAACCCCCATCTCCACTAAAAATACAAAAATTAGCTGGGCGTGGTGGTGTGCACTTGTAATCCCCGCTACTGGGGAGACTAAGGCAGGAGAATGGCTTGAACCCAGGAGGCAGAGGTTGCAGTGGGCTGAGATCGTGTCACTGCACTCCAGCCTGGGTGACAAGGAAAACTGTATCTCAAAAAAAAAAAAAAAAATGCAGTTTTTTCACCTCCATCCTATGACGTCACCCTTCACTCTTTGAACAATCAACACCTTGGCCCACTACTCGTCCAAACCCCTAAAGGTCCCTAGACCCAAACTCTTTGAAGAGGTGGTTTTGAGGTTTCATCTCATCTCATTTGGTGGCCTTGCAATAAACCTCTTTCTCTGCTGCAACTTGGCATCTCGGTGCCTTGACTTTCTGCACATCAGGCAACACACCCAGCACAATCACCCCTGCACATGCTGTTTCGTCATTCACTTCCTCCGTTTGAATTCTTTTTTGTTTTTTCTTCTTTTTTTATTATTATTATTTTTTTTGAGACGGAGTCTCAGTCTGTCGCCCAGGCTGGAGTGCAGTGGCGCGATCTCGGCTCACTGCAAGCTCCGCCTCCCGGGTTCACCCCATTCTCCTGCCTCAGCCTCCCGAGTAGCTGGGACTACAGGCGCCCGCCACCGCGCCCGGCTAAGTTTTTCTATTTTTAGTAGAGACGGGGTTTCACCATGGTCTCGATCTCCTGACCTTGTGATCCATCCGCCTCGGCCTCCCAAAGTGCTGGGGTTACAGGTGTGAGCCACTGCGCCTGGCCTTTTCTTCTTTTTTTGAGACGGAGTTTCACTCTTGTTGTCCAGGCTGGAGTGCAATGGTGCGATCTTGGCTCACTGCAACCTCCGCCTACCGAGTTCAAGCAATTCTCCTGCCTCAGCCTCCTGTGTAGCTGGGATTATAAGCATGTGCCACCATGCCCAACTAATTTTGTATTTTTAGTAGAGACGGTGTTTCTCCATGTTGGTCAGGCTGGTCTTGAACTCCCCACCTCAGGTGATCCGACTGCCTTGGCCTCCCAAAGTGCTGGGATTACAGGCATGAGCCACTGTGCCTGGCCAAATTATTTAATATGTCAAGGCACCATATTTTAGGGTAGTGCATCCTGCACTCCATCTGGAACGCATGCCGTATCCCATCCCTACATGCCTCTGGTCAAAGCAAGTTACAAAAGCAGGCCAGATCCAAAGGTTGAGGAAATAGACCCCCACCTCTGAGGAGCAGCAAATAATTTGTGGCCATGTTTAATCTACCACAAAGAATTTGGCCAGGATCAGAGATGGATGCCCACACTTTTGTCCTTTGTCTTACTGAACAGGAGTTTTTTTTTTTTTTTTTTTTTTTTTTTTTGAGACGGAGTCTCGCTCTGTCGCCCAGGCTGGAGTGCAGTGGCCGGATCTCAGCTCACTGCAAGCTCCGCCTCCCGGGTTTGCGCCATTCTCCTGCCTCAGCCTCCCGAGTAGCTGGGACTACAGGCGCCCGCCACCTCGCCCGGCTAGTTTTTTGTATTTTTTTAGTAGAGACGGGGTTTCACTGTGTTAGCCAGGATGGTCTCGATCTCCTGACCTCGTGATCCGCCTGTCTCGGCCTCCCAAAGTGCTGGGATTACAGGCTTGAGCCACCGCGCCCGGCCTGAACAGGAGTTTTGAAGAGACCATCACACTGTCTACCCCCTTTAGAAGGAGATCTGCAAAAGCTTTAAATGTTTGCCCTGAGCTCTCAGTTTCTCTTGTTTTTCCTTTTCCCTTCTCTCTCTCAGCCCCACCCGCCTTCCCCTGCTGTCCTATCCTCTGTAATTCAGCTACGGCCAAGCTGTAGCTTTTCCTGTCTGGCCCTCCCAACTCAGGAATCCATTCTTCTCCTCACTTCGGGCCCCATAGGCCTCCTCAGCTCCCCCTGGGAAGGAGAAACCGGCTCAAAGTGAGTTGAGTGGAGAATTGGGAAAGCTCTTTGAGACTTCTGGAGTTCCCAGTAGCAAAAGGAAACAGGATAACAAAACAGGGTGAAACCTGAATGATGGCATGGAGGTGCTGGTGGTGGTGCTCACAAGGAGTAGGATGGAAAAGAACTGAAAATAGAAAGTTGCCCTTACCTTCCCTGACTCGAGGGACCTGTGACTCTAGGCAATTGAGGCTAGTTGTCTTGCCAAGATGATAGCATGTAATAGCCCATAATTACCCATAATGACTTCATGAGGCTCAGCCTAGGTGGGAGCCCAGGTGTTTCAAGATAATGTCTTTTCTTCCCTTTGTATTCTGAGTGTTAGCTCCCTGCATGGATTGAAAGGTGTTTATTAACATAAGTGCCCTTGTTCATTAGGTCGGTTCTGACTTATGTGCTACTTATTAGATACTCAAGTCAATTTGGTTAAGTGTCCTGCTTCTGGGCTGGAGACAGAGAAAAAGCCAGAAAACCCACTTCTCCTCAAAAGGTGTCTCTGGTGTCCAGAAAGGACAGAGGATGCTTCGTCTTTATGCTGCTGGGATGAGCTGAGGGAAGGAGAGAAGCAGGAGGTAAACCCCGGTGGGGGCTGCTGGAAGGAGACAGCTCACAGGACACCACCACCACAAGCTGAGCCTCCACTTTCCCATCTGTGATGTGGGGCTTAGAACCAGAGTACTGGCATGAGAAAGGATTAGAGATGAATGCCCACTTTTGTCCTTGTAAGAAAAAATTGTAGGACTTTGAAATTAAGTAGGAGTCCTGGCCTAAATAGTTCATCCTTCCAGATCATCTCTTTATCTCTTTCTAGATTGTCTTTTTTTTTTTTTTTTTTTTTTTGAGACGGAGTCTCGCTCTTGTCACCCAGGCTAGAGTGCAATGGCATGATCTTGGCTCACCGCAACCTCCGCCTCCCAAGTTCAAGCAATTCTCCTGCCTCAGGCTCCCAAGTAGCTGGGATTACAGGCACCTGCCACCACACTCAGCAAATTTTTGTATTTTTAGTAGAGACGGGGTTTCACCATTTGGCCAGGCTGATATCGAACTCCCGACTTCGAGTGATCCGCTCACCTCGGCCTCCCAAAATGCTAGGATTACAGGCGTGAGCCACCCGGCCCCTAGTTTGTCTTTGATTAGGATATTTTACCACTCTGTAGAGATAAAAGTTGACTCGTAAAAATCTGATAGTAAGACAGTTTCCTTCTAAAGAAATGCAAATTGCATCCATTGCACAGTGAAATGCAGTTGATTCTATTCCTTTGGGTATGATAGGATTTATATATATGCCTTGGCATTCGAGAAAACAAGAGAAGCAGGAGGGGCTCTCTGACCTTCTCCCACTGTTCTCCCCTGAGGAGCAGGCCATAAAACTGAGTTGAACTACTCCTGAAGTAGGTCATAAGGCCCTCATTTCAGAGGGGTTCTCTCTATATCTTTAAAAAAAAAAAAAAAGGAATAAAGATACAGAGATACCAAGAAGAATCTGAACAAACAGGCCTTTCTAAGTTCCCCCCAGTTCCCTCCTGCTCCTGTCTCTGGCTCCTCTGCCTTTCCCAGAACACAGGGAGAGGCCTTCTCTGAAGTTCCCTTATCTGACCAAGGGAAGTTTCTTCAGAAGAAATGCAATTGTCTTGGGCCCTCTCATTAAACAGAGAAGATTAACTCACAGGAAAGGAGACTGGAGTTGACACCAAACCCAGAGCCCAGACGAACTTTGTGACAAGCTATTGCCTGTTCTTTGGGCCCATTCATTCCCCCTAACAATCATTTACTCTTTCTCTAAAATTGCCTAGAGCCCCCACCTCCCTTACTCCTATGAAGAGGGCATTTAAGCTTCAGCTATCTGGCCCTTTGAACTTACTTTGTGTGACTCTCATTTGTGTGACTCTCTTGGACTTGCATATTAATGAATTCATAAGCCTTTTCTCCTGTTAATCTGCCTATTGTCCATTTATTTCAGCAGATGCAATTATCAGACTTTCAGAGGAAAAGTGTAAACTTTCCTGCAATACTCTTTTGTCTTTTGATCATACTTCTGCATGACTGCCCATAAAAATACACAGATTTTTCAGTTCTTTTGGGTCTTTGTTTCTGAAGGCTCTTGTGTCACATAAAACTTTGGTTAAATAAAGATGTATGTTTTTATCTTGCTGATCTGTCTTTTGTTATAGGGATCACTGCCATGAACCTTGCAAAGCTTAGGGAAAAGATAATACTTTGTCACACATAAATATTGACCAGTTTTTTCAGTTCTTCGAGTTTTGCATCCACTTGTAAATGCATCTCAACATTCTTTATCTGACTCTAAACTTCACAGTTTTCTTTAAAATTGACTATAATATTCAAATTATATTAATGAGGGTTTCCTTATTAATTAATGAATTAAATGCTTTGCATTTTATATCTGTGTAATAGTATATCCTTTTAGAATATTAATCCTGTGGCCGGGTGTGGTGTTCATGCCTGTAATCCCAACACTTTGGCAGGCCAAGGCAGGCAGATCGCTTGAACTCAGAAGTTCGAGACCAGCCTGGGCAACATGGTGAAACCCTGTCTCTACCAAAAAGCCCCCCAAAAAAAAAAAATTAGCCAGATGTGGTGTCACAAGCCTCTAGTCCCAGCTACTCAGGAGGCTAAGGTGAGAGGATCACCTGAGCCCAGGAGGTGGAGGTTGCAGTGAGCCAAGATCATGCCATTGCACTCTAGCCTGGGTGACAGAGCAAGACCCCATCTCAAAAAAAAAAAAAAAAAATTACTCATTTAACATTCTACAGAAGAAGAAAAGTAGGCCCCAAGAGGAGGTGGGACTTACCTGAGATCACACAGCTCATCTGTGCCAAAGCATGACCAGAAGCCAGGCCTCCTTTGGCTTCTTTAAGTTCAGTAATCACTGAGGTACCTCACAGGATTGTCTTCAGAACCAGAAGGTGGAAAAGAGAAGAGAAAGTGGTGTGAAAATGAATGATGCCAAGCAGAGGGGAGGGCTTCTTCTCTGGGCTGTGTTGGCTTGTGAGGTCCTGGGCTCCAGGCCTCATACGGCAGTGATGTGAGCACGGCTAGGCGTGTCAGCTTCTTGAGTCTCCTTAGCTGTCCCGCTTCCCTTACAGGGCCCTGGCATGAGGGGTGAGGTGAGAGAGGAGGCCTGTAAAAGTGCTGTGGTGGTTTTTAAAATATGCCCACAAATTATTTGATATTCCTCCCTTCAAGAGGTGGAGCCTTGGCCGGGTGCAGTGGCTCAAGCCTGTAATCCCAGCACTTTGGGAGGCCAAGGCGGGCAGATCACCTGAGGTCGGGAGTTCAAGACCAGCCTGACCAACATGGAGAAACTCTGTCTCTACTAAAAATACAAAATTATCCAGGCGTGTTCGCACATGTCTGTAATCCCAGCTACTCAGGAGGCTGAGGCAGGAGAATCACTTAAACCCACAAGGTGGAGGTTGCAGTAAACCGAGATTGCACCATTGCACTCCAGTCTGGGCAACAAGAGTGAAACTCCATCTCAAAAAAACAAAGAAAAAAAGAGGTGGAGCCTTAAAAAGGTAGAGCCTAGGCTGGGTGCAGTGGCTCACACCTGTAATCCCAGCACTTTTGGGAGGCTGAGGTGGGTGGATCACCTGAGGTCAGGAGTTTGAAACCAGCCTGGGCAGGCCGGGCGCGGTGGCTCAAGCCTGTAATCCCAGCACTTTGGGAGGCCGAGGCGGGCGGATCACGAGGTCAGGAGATCGAGACCATCCTGGCTAACATGGTGAAACCCCGTCTCTACTAAAAATACGAAAAAAACTAGCCGGGCGTGGTGGCGGGCGCCTGTAGTCCCAGCTACTCGGAGGCTGAGGCAGAAGAATGGCCTGAACCTGGGAGGCGGAGCTTGCAGTGAGCCGAGATCGCGCCACTGCACTCCAGCCTGGGTGACACAGCGCGAGACTCCGTCTCAAAAAAAAAAAAAAAAAAAAAAAAGAAACCAGCCTGGGCAACATGGTGAAACCCCTTCTCCACTAAAAATTAGCTGGGCATGGTGGCGTGCACCCATAGTCTCAGCTACGCAGGAGGCTGAGCCAAGAGAATAGCTTGAACCCAGGAGGCGGAGGTTGAAGTGAGCTGAGATCACGCCACTGCACTCCAGCCTGGGCAACAGAGCGAGACCCTGTCTCCAGGAAAAAAGTAGAGCCTAGAGCCTAGTTCCCCTCAAGGGTGGATTGGATTTAGTGACTCACTTCTTACAAATAGAATAAAATGGAAGTGATGCTCTGTGTGTGTGTGTGTATGTATGTGTGTGTGTGTGTGTAAGAGAGAGAGACGGTCATAAAACAGCACTGTGGCTTCCATCTTGGTGATACTCTCTTGGATTTCTTACTCTGGGAGAAACCAACTGCTCTGAGAATACTCAGGCAGCCCTGTGGAGAGGCCCTTTGTGTGAGGAACTGAGGACTCCAGCAAGTAGCCATGTGTAGTGAATTCCAGGGGTGCGGTGGCTCACGCCTGTAATCCCAACACTTTGGGAGGCCGAGGTGGGCATATCACGAGGTCAGGAGTTCGAGACCAGCCTGACCAACATGGTGAAGCCCCATCTCTACTAAAAACACAAAAAATTAGCTGGACATGGTGGCAGGCGCCTGTAGTCCCAGCTGCTTGGGAGGCTGAGGCAGGAGAATAGCTTGAACCCGGGAAGTAGAGGTTGCAGTGAGCCGAGATCGTACCATTGCACTCCAACCTGGGCTACAGAATGAGATTGTCTCAGGAAAAAAAAAAAAAAAAAAAAGCAAAGCAAAGCTCAATATCACTGATCACTAGAGAAACACAAATCAAAACCACAATGAGATACCACCTCACACCAGTCAGAATGGCTATTACTAAAAAGTCAAAAAATGGCCAGGCACGGTGGCTCACGCCTGTAATCCCAGCACTTTGGGAGGCTGAGCGGGTGGATCACGAGGTCAGGAGTTCGAGACCAGCCTGACCAACATGGTGAAACACCAACTCTACTAAAAATACAAAAATTAGCCAGGTGTGGTGGCACACACCTGTAATCTCAGCTACTCAGGAGGCTGAGGCAGGAGAATTGTTTAAACCCAGGAGGCGAAGGTTGCAGTGAGCCGAGATCGTGCCATTGCACTCCAGTCTGGGTGACAGAGGGAGACTCTGTCTCAAAAAAAGAAAAGAAAAGAAGAAAGTCAAAAAATAACACATGCTGGCGAGGTTGTGGAGAATAGGGAAGACTTATATGATGTTACGATGTTGGTAGGAGTGTAAATTAGTTCAACCATTGTGGAAAGCAGTGTGGCAATTCATCAAAGAGCTAAAAGCAATCCCATTACTGGGTATATACCCAGAAGAAGATAAAGCTTTCTACAATAAAGACACATGCTGCAAATGTTCATTGCAGCACTACTCACAATAGCAAAGACATGGAATCAACCTAAATGCTCACCAGTGACAGACTGGATAAAGAAAATGTGGTACATATGCACCATGGAATACCATGCAGCCATACAAAGGAACAAGATTTTGTTTTGTTTTGTTTTGTTTTTTTGAGACAGAGTCTTGCTCTGTCGCCCAGGCTGGAGTGCAGTGGCACGATCTCGATTCACTGCAACCTCCGCCTCCCAGGTTCAGGCGATTCTCCTGCCTCAGCCTCCCCAGTAGCTGGGACTACAGGCGCCCACCACCACACCCGGCTAATTTTTTTTTTTTTTTGTATTTTTAGTAGAGACGGGGTTTCGCCATGTTGGCCAGGCTGGTCTCCAACTCCTGACCTCAGGTGATCCACCCGCCTCGGCCTCCCAAAGTGCTGGGATTATAGGCGTAAGCCACTGCTCCCAGCCAGGAACAAGATTTTTTTGGGGGAATATGAATGAAGCTGGAGGCTATCATTCTTAGCAAAATTACGCAGGAACAGAAAACGAAATACTGCATATTCTCACTTATAAGTGGGAGCTAAATGATGAGAACTTACGAACACAAGGAAACAACAGTCACTGATGTCTATTGAGAAGGGAGATTGGGAAGGAGAAGAACAGTAGAAAAGATAACTATTGAGTACTAGGGGTTAATACCTGGATGAGATATAATAATATGTACAACAAAACCCTGTGACACTCGTTTATCTATGTAACAAACCTTCACATGTACCCCCAAACCTAAAATAAAAATTAAAAAAAAGAAAAAGATATGGCCATGAGGTGGCAATAACACACAACAAGCTTTATTTGGGCCGTGCTTTGACAGGGTTGCCTACTGAGGAAGCTTTCCACAGCATGAGACCTTCCTCAGGTAATGACTGAGGCCACCAGCTAGAAGAGAAGGAGGGCGGGGGAGTTCTGGGGGACACGGAGATTGGAGAGGATCCTTAGAGGTCTAGATGATGCCCTCAGTAGTAGAGTGTGGAGTCTTAGAGTCCGAGAGATCCAAAGGGCAGCTATGGCTGGGGCTTTTGTTTTTTGTTTTTTTTTTGAGACAGAATTTCGCTGTGTGGCCCAGGCTAGAGTGCAGTGGGGGGATCTCGGCCCATTGCAAGCTCCGCCTCCCAGGTTCATGCCATTCTCCTGCCTCAGCCTTCTGAGTGGCTGGGACTACAGGCGCCTGCCACCGTGCCTGGCTAATTTTTTGTATTTTTAGTAGAGACGGGGTTTCACCATGTTAGCCAGGATGGTCTCGATCTCCTAACCTTGTGATCCACCCGCCTCCACCTCCCAAAGTACTGGGATTACAGGCGTGAGCCACCGCACCCGGCAACTGGGGCCTTTTATAGCACCAGAGTTTATTGTATCTGTGGCTAGTAAATGTGGGAGGTTGTTTTGTGGGGTATGCAAAAGCGGAAGGCTGTCAATGACTTAAGATCTGTTTATTTGGACTATATTTAAAGCAATTGGGTATATAAAAAATTTGAGCTTGGCACTGGTAAACTTTTGAGGCAATGATCCCAGTCTCCTGTGAAGCAAAAAACAGTATAGGGCCAATATAGAGGTAATATAACTTTGCCTTATTATGTAACAGCATGTCTGTCTTTGATTCTTTAGGCTCAAACATTCAATGTTCAAATGTCTTTCTGTGGCCCCGAAAGACATCTTGATTGAAACCTCATGAGAGGCCCTGAGCCGGAAAACCCAGCAACTTAGAACCCAGATATCTGACAGTCAGCCACGGTGTGAAATAATAAATGTTTGTTGTTTTAAGCTGCTAGTAATACAAGTGTCTTGAGAAACAAAGCCAGGGGGGCTGCACTTAAGGCTGGCTTTGTGTTCCCTCCAGCCTTTGTCTTCCCCCATCATGACAATTTGTGCTCTTTCTCCCAGGAGGCTGAGGATGCGGCTCTGAGACCAGCCAGGCAAGAACCTCAGTCAGCGTCAGCAACAGCTGCTCCTCAATTTGCTTTCTGAATTATTTAGCCCTTCTTTGCTTCCATCCTAAATCCAGACCTTTTAAATTATTAATCTTTTAAATAGGCCTGTCCCTGGCTTGGAAGTTTGTATTTCTCTCCTGTCTCTGCCCAAGGCTAGACGTCTTAGAGAAGAGTTATCTCTGCCCTGAATGATTTTCTCTGGCTCTGGCTCCTGGTAATTAAATCTGGCTGGGTTCTAACCAAGGAAAGGGAAACCATTTTCACAATGGAATCAAAAGAGTTTCTTTTCTACAAATGCAGACTTTTACTTGCCCGAGCTCACAGGGCTTGTGTCACAGCTGGTGATCTGAGACCCAGACCCTCTCACCACCTCCCAGCCACCACCATGCCAGAAGGAGACAAAACTCACGCTGCTGTGAGACGTGCTCTGCCTCCCGTGACCGCTGCGTCCTTTACTTATCTCTCAGTTCTCCTGCAGCCCCGTGAAGTCCCTGAAACCTCTGGGGATGCAGGAGCCCTACACAGCCAACAGATCAGGAGAGAGGTCCTGAGCTCTGCTGTCATGCAGTGGCTCTCTGCTGGCCTCCATGTGCTCTCCTGCAAGTCGAGAGGGTGGCACCATCTCTCAGGGCCACAGAAGTTGGAGTTTTCGAGTCTGAAACCTCATTTGGCCGTTAGAAAGCTGAGTCGCACAGGTTATAATACACCTCTGACTGGACCCCAGGACTTGATTTCTCACCCAGGGTTCAATCCTACAACTGGGCTGCCCCTTACTCAGCTCCCCATACTTTATGCCAGGCATAGAGGGAAGTGGGACCTTTAGCCTGAGAGCTAAGGGAGGGCTCCTTCCTGCTTCTCAGCCTTCTCAGGAGCCCTTTCCTGGGCACCTTCTCTGCCTGGTGAACTCAGACTTTCCTTCCTTCAGTACAGAGCCACCCCTAACTCCTGCCCACCTGGCCTCTCAGAGCAGGGCAGGATGGCCTATCCAGTATCCCCTCTCCCTCACCCTTGCATCCTCTCCTGGTCCTTTGGAGTATTCCCCAGACATGTGAATTTACTATCAATTCTGTCTCCCCTGTTAGTCTGTTACTTCCAGACAGGGCAGGAAACTATAACCTCTAGGCAGGGCTGTATCTGTGTTTCAACAAGTCCTGATTTTCATACCCTGAAGCTTCAGAACCCTTGGACTAATTCCCAAGCAAATCAGCGGCCTCTCCTTCCAGCCAGGAGGCATCACAGCTCCAATTTAGCACAACCCAGCTTGGGGGCTTGGGCTACTGGAAGGGAGGCCACAGGGTCAAGATTAGGCTGGAGATACCTCAGAAAGTATCTAGAAATGTCTGGTATGACCAGGTTGCAATCAGAAAAGGAGTGTCCAGGCCACTGGGTGACTGTCCTACTATGTCCCAATGGCTCCATCATTCACCGAGCGCTGCAGAACTTCGAATGTGGGACAAACGCATGTCCCTAGGACTGTTGAGGTTGCTCAATTCCTCAATCTAGACCTGGTCTGTTCAAAAGGCAGGGACAGGGTCTGCACTATCCTGTCTTCCTCACAGCCTGGCACAGGCCTGGCACCCATAGGCCCTTGCTCTGTGGCTCTGCCTGGCAGAAGCTGACCCAGTGTCAGAAGAGTCTTCTAGCAGTTGGAGCTGCCTGGGCACCAAAAGGGCTGCTTGAGAGGATGAGTCCCTATCACTGTCACTGCTCAGGCTGACATTAGCTGGGTCAGACATTAGCTGGGTCAGGTGCTAAGCTGGGAGTGCTGTATTGGGAGGGAATTGCCTTCTGTTAGTTGTTCATTGCTTAGCTTGAATCATTTCCCACAGCATTTCAATAGCTGGGTAAATCAAATCTCCCTAGTGGAATCTTAGATGATAGGTGAGGAGGGTGGTTTTGGGGCAGCGGATCCAGGCTAATGAGCAGTGATGCTCATGAGCAGCTCCCTATTCTTCTAGCTGAGGTCATCTCAGCTGACCATTCCCTGACGGGTTGTAGCCAGAGTCTTGGTGGAAGTTGTCTGCTCCTCCACCCCCTCTTCTCTGCCCTCTTCTGATCAAGAGCCTAGGCTGGGGGTGGCATACAGTGGGGATGAGTAGGAGAGTGGAATCCTGGGTCGGAGGCTCTCGCTTTTATTATAACAAGAAGTTCCAAGAGATATCAACTCATTCCCATTCCCACTATGCAGGGGCTCTAATTAAATTTTTCTTTTTTCTAATTTCCATGTGTCAGACAAAATTACAAAAACTTTAGTTATAGATTGAATTGGCTTTTATTAGCAATTCATGAATCAGGGAACACCTCATTCTACAAAATAGAATGAATGTTCTGATGAGCTGAGCAGAGGAGATTGGCTTCATAGCATGAAAAGGGCTGAGGAAAGCAGAAACAAAGAACAAAAAGCAGATTGGTTGTTCCTGACTTACTTTCCTTATGAAGGTTAAAGCAGAGGGAACTTCTTCATGATGCCAGCTGAAACTGACGTGTTTGGGGATTTGGCTATTATCTCTCCCGATTTCTTGCAAGGTCAGATAGGTAATTTAGTGTTGGCTTGGTGGTGTGGAACTTCAACATGAGTAATTCCATTTTGGTTTGGTCCGTTGGGCCTACTGCAGGAGCTCAGGCCAAACCAATGGCCTCCTATCAATTTTATTTAATACTTTGAAGGTAGTTCACGTTCCCTACCTGTGGGTAAACAATTAATGCTCTGTTAATTATTGGATCTGATGGAGATTAGAACTGTACTTTGCTTGGGAGCTTGGGTTTTCTTTTTTTCCGTTTTCTTCCACTTTCTGAAAGAAGCAGTTTCAGAGTAGGGAGGGAGACAAGAAAAAAGGAAGCCCATGTTTAGTGAACATCTGCTAAGTGCAGCAGGCTTCTTTGTCAGGGCTCTCAGGAAATCCTTACAACAATGTGAACAAGTCTTGTTACTCTCATCTTTACTGAGGGAGGCCAGTTGGAAGTAATGGGAGTGGAGCCCTGACATGCAGGGGTGGGCAGCCTGGAGGAGGGATGTCTGGGTGCCCAAGGGGAGCCGGGATCCTGCCAAGAGGCTGCAGGGCCGCTCTGGTCACAAGAGGGCGCCCCACATTGCCATATCTGGGCTGGGGGTGGTGGAATGAAGACCACAAAAAGGGACCGTCCTGTGTGCTCACATACTGGTTCCTCTCTCCAGGTTTTTTCTTTCTTTCCTTTTTTTTTGAGACAGAATTTCGCTCTCGTTGCCCAAGTTGGAGTGCAATGGTGCGATCTCGGCTCACCAAAACCTCCACCTCCCAGGTTCAAGTGATTCTCCTGCCTTAGCCTCTCGAGTAGCTGGGATTACAGGCATGCACCACCACGCCTGGTTAATTTTGTGTTTTTAGTAGAGATGGCGTTTCTCCGTGTTGGTCAGGCTGGTCTCGAACTCCCGACCTCAGGTGATTCACCCGCCTTGGTCTCCCAAAGTGCTGGGATTACAGACGTGAACTATCGCACCCCGGCCTCTCCAGGTTTCTTGAAGAAGGTCAGCATGAGGTCCCTCTGGCAACTGGAAACACAGCTAGCTTTCAGGCCCTGCGGAAGGCATGCCTCTGTAACTCAGGGCTGGCTGTGTCAGAGGAGGGAGGATATTTGTTGTTGATTAGGGCGTGTGCAGTTTGTGCGTGCTGCGTTGGGAGTGACTGTTTATAAGTGTGTGGGTGTAAGTGTGTGAGTTTCTCCAGGATCCTAGGGGACTGTGGGAGGGGATGGCGGGGAAGGGCCTGTTCCTGGTTCCAGAGGGCTGTGGCTGCTGCTAAAAGGAGGGAACCTGAAGCAAGATCCAGCTCAGTGCTCTTTCAGGTCTGGGGCTGAAACCTGTCTTGTTTCCCCATCAGAGGCAGTCCTAGGCCTGAAAGAGGAGGGATGGACCTTTGCCTTGCTGCTGGTGGTGGTGGGCACTTCCCCCTACCCTGGTCCAGCAGGACTGCATATTGGGGGCTTCTCCAGGGGCCTGCCAAGCTCCAAGCCTTCCAGTGATGCCTCCTTCCCTAGCAAAGGTTAGGACCTACAGCAGTGGCCAAGCCCTGGAGCCTGTTCAGTCTTGCCCGGAGGACCTGGTGTCACCAAGATTTGCCTGGGGGCACAGCTGCAGTCTTGTGACCCAAGAAATACCACTGGTCTCAGTTTAGACCAGAACTTTTTTTCCCCCTGAAAGCTTCGTGGGGGCAGTGGCAGGGAGCCCAGGTTTAGGTGTGGGAGGGGCAGTTGCCATGAGCCTGGAGGCTTCTTGCTGCTCTCACCACAGTCATCAGACAGCTGCTTCACATGGATAAGCTCTGCAGGCTGTACCCTGGCCTGGTGTCTCAGCCGGGGATTTGGAGGCATTAGGGTTGGTGGAAATTAAACCTAGAGTGGGAGCCTCATGCCAGTAGGCTGACGCCCTGAACAGTGTACCAGAGCAGGAGGAAGTCCTGAGGCTTCTCAGAGCCAAATTGGGATGGGGGATAGCAAGCCCCAGGAGTCTCGGGATTATGAAACATGCCAGGGACAAGAGCAGGACTCTGCAGTGCACGGGAGACCCCTAGCTGGGGAGGGGGAAGACAAAAAAAGATTCATTGGAGCCACGGTCTCTCACAAGGTCTTGGTTGGTTTATCTGTCCCTATCCAGACTTCCCCTGCAGGACCTTCCCCCCAGCAGCCTGGCCTTAGCTCTGAACTCCCTATTCTTCCCAGGAGCTTCAATTCCTGGGCCCAGTCAAACAACCATGAGATAAGCATGACAGAAAAACATCCTTCTGGGACCTGTTTCAGGGAGGAGTGGGGCCTGCAGGGAGCCGGAGATTTGGGGAACAAGGCTTAATGACCATGTAACCATTAAGAAGGAAGCATTGGCCAGGCACGGTGGCTCATGCCTGTAATCCCAGCACTTTGGGAGGCTGAGGTGGGAGGATCACAAGGTCAGGAGATGGATTAGACCCGAACCATCGAGACCATCTTGGCTAACACGGTGAAACCCCACCTCTACTAAAAAAATACAAAAAAGTAGCCGTGCATGGTGGCGGGTGCCTGTAGTCCCAGCTATTTGGGAGGCTGAGGCAGGAAAATGGCATGAACCTGGGAGGCGGAGCTTGCAGTGAGCAAGATCGCACCACTGCACTCCAGCCTGGGCAACAGAGCGAGACTCTGTCTCAAAAAAAAAAAAGAAGAAAGCATTGCTGTCAGGCCTGGGTTGGTCAAAATTTTGGTACAGCTGCCTGGTAGCCATGTAACCTTAATGAGCAAAAATTACTTAACTTCAGTTTCATCATTCACAGAATGGGAACAATAATTACCTGGCAGAAGTATGAAGATTTAGAAATTAGGAAAGTAAAGCCCCTGATCAACAGTAAACACTGTTATTATATTCGTTAGTAATACACAGACCCCTCCACACCCAGGATGGCTCCGGGCTTCTCACCTTTCTAAAAAGCAGGCATCTTTTCTGGGCTCCAAGAAAAGCAGTCCTCCAGCCTGGCCAACATAGTGAAACCCTGTCTCTACTAAAAATACAAAAATTAACCAGGCATGGTGGCACGCACATGTAATCCCAGCTACTTAGGATGCTGAAGCAGGAGAATCGGTTGAATTCAGGAGGTGGAGGTTGCAGTGAGCTGAGATCACACCATTACACTCCAGCCTGGGCAACAGAGCAAGACTCCATCTCAAACGAAAAAAAAAACAAAAGTCTGGGCACCGTGGCCTACACCTGTAATCCCAGCACTCTGGGAGGCCGAGGCGGGCAGATCACAAGGTCAAGAGACCAAAACCATCCCAGCTAACACGGTGAAACTCTGTCTCTACTAAAAAATAAAAAAAATTAGCCAGGCGTGGTGGTGGGCACCTGTAGTCCCAGCTAATTGGGAGGCTGAGGCAGGAGAATGGCGTGAACCCGGGAGGCAGAGCTTGCAGTGAGCCAAGATCACGCCACTGCACTCCAGTGTGAGTGACAGAGCAAGACTCTGTCTCAAAAAAAAAAAAAAAGAAAAGAAAAAGAAAAGAAAAGCAGGCCGGGTGCAGTCACTCATGCCTGTAATCCCAGCACTTTGGGAGGCTAAGGCGGGCAGATCATGAGGTCAGGAGTTCAAGACCAGCCTGACCAACATGGTGAAACCCCATCTCTACTAAAAAAAAAAAAAAAAAAAAAAAAATTATCCAGGCGTGGTGGCACGCACATGTAATTCCAGCTACTCAGGAGGCTGAGGCAGGAGAATCACTTGCATCCGGGAGGCAGAGGCTGCAGTAAGCCGAGATTGTGCCACTGCACTGCAGCCTGGGCAACAGAGTGAGACTCCATCTCAAAAAAAAGAAAGAAAGAAAGAAAGAAAAGCAGTCCTGGCTGGGCACAGTGGCTCATGTCTGTAATCCCAGTACTTTGGGAGGTTGAGGTGGGCGGATCACGAGGTCAGGAGATCAAGACCATCCTGGTCAACATGGTGAAACTCTGTCTCTACTAAAATACAAAAAACTAGCTGGGCGTGGTGGTGCACACCTGTAGTCCCAGCTACTTGGGAGGCTGAGGCGGTGGAATCGCTTAAACCGAGGAGGCAGAGGTTGCAGTGAGCCAAGATCGTGCCACTGTACTCCAGCCTGGTGACAGAGCAAGATTCTGTCTCAAAAAAAAAGAAAGAAAAAAGAAAAGCAGTCCTATAATTTGCCTGCACTAGCGTGATAATGAATTGGTAAAAAGTTAATGTCACCCAGGCAGTAATGGATCAATTTCTCCCCGTTAACAGGAGACCTCTGGGAAGATACCTTGATTTCAAAGAGCAAATTTATTGGCTGGCAGGCAGTGAGTCCTGTGGGTGAAGGGCCAGGTGTGTCTCTCCTTTACTCCTGGATCTATTTTACAGCAGTAGAAACACAGAACTTCTCAACTTTCTGAGCAGAAAGAGTCTGAGTTGGCTGCTTGTTTCAGTAGGAGCCCAGAGGCTTTGTCTAAGGCCCTGGTGATGTCCCTTGCCTATCATGGACCGGGCACGGTGGCTTACACCTGTAATCCCAGCACTTTGTGAGGCTGAGGTGGGTTGGTGGATCACCTGAGGTCAGGAGTTTGAGACCAGCCTGGCCAATATGGTGAAATCCCATCTCTACTAAAAATACAAAAATTAGCTGGGCGTGGTGGCTTGCACCTGTAGTCCCAGCTACTCAGTAGGCTGAGGCAGAAGAATCACTTGAACCCAGGAGGCAGAGGTTGTGGTGAGCCAAGATTGTGCCACTGGAATTGAGCCTGGGCAACAGAGCAAAACTCTGTTTCAAAAAAAACAAACAAACAAAAATACAAAAATTAGCCAGGCGTGGTGGTGGGTGCCTGTAATCCCAGCTACTTGGGAGGCTGAGGCAGGAGAATCACTTGAACCGGGGAGGCAAAGGTTGCAGTGAGCCAAGATTGTGCCACTGCAGGCCAGCCTGGGTAACAGAGAGAGACACTCTATCTCAAAAAAAAAAAAAAAAAGAAAATAGGACCAGGTGCAGTGGTTCACGCCTGTAATCCCAGCACTTTGGGAGGCCAAGGTGGGCGGATCATGAGGTCAGGAGTTGGAGACCAGCCTGATCAACATGGTGAAATCCCATCTCTACTAAAAATACAAAAATTAGCTGGGCATGGTGGCGTGTGCTTGTAATCCCAGCTACTCAGGAGGCTAAGGCAGGAGAATCGCTTGAACCGGGAGGTGGAGGTTGCAGTGAGCTCCTCCAGCACTGGTGGACAAGAGAAGGCATGAACATGGGCTAAGGGTCTGTAAGATTTTTCCTTCTTCCCAGTTCACCCTCAGTCTCCCATCTCTGCTTCAGAGCCTCTCAATCATCCAGGTAACTCCCTTAGGTAAGGCTGGGAGAAGCCTGATTCATGGCACACAATAGGTGTGCCTCATTCCACATAACAGGTGGAATTGAGTTGAATGCAGGCCATAATGGTGATGGGAGGGAAGAGGCTTTCAGTGAACTTAGTCCAGGAACAGGGAGATTGTGGGTGGGCAGCGCCCCAGTATCAAGTGCCAGGAGCCAATGAAGGCCCTGCCCTGTTGGGTGAGCCTACTGCCGAAACCTGGCAGCCACTCGGGTTCCTCCCTGCCCCCACCCCCACACCCGACCTGCTCAATCAGCCTCCTCCTAAACTACCTGGAATTGGCTCTGCCTATTTCCAGTCCTTCTCTTGGGCATTATTATTTCCAGCCCAGAAGGCTGAATTATAAATGAAATTCTTGCCTGTAGTCCTGGCCTCTTACAGACTGTTGCACAAACCCCATCAAAGTGATATTTCTGAAACCAAAATGGTGATGATCCTTCTCCCTGCTTAAATACCTTCTATGGGCCAAGGCTCACGCCTGTAATGTCAGCATTTTGGGAGGCCGAGGCGAGCAGATCACTTAAGGTCAGGAGTTCTAGACCAGCCTGGCCAACACTGTGGAACTCCATCTCTACTAAAAATACAAAAATTAGCCAGGTGTGGTGGCACATGCCTGTAGTCCCAGCTACGTGGGAGGCTGAGGCAGGAGAATAGCTTGAACCCGGGAGGCAGAGGTTGCAGTGAGCCAAGATGGCATGACTGCACTCCAGCCTGGGAGACAGAGAGAGACTCTGTCTCAAAAAACAAACAAACAAAAAACCTTCTGTAGCTCCCTATTTCCTACACAGTAAAGCTCAGATTTTTTTCTTTTTTTTTTTTTTTTGAGACGGAGTCTCGCTGTGTCGCCCAGGCTGGAGTGCAGTGGCCGGATCTCAGCTCACTGCAAGCTCCGCCTCCCGGGTTTTTACGCCATTCTCCTGCCTCAGCCTCCCGAGTAGCCGGGACTACAGGCGCCTGCCACCTCGCCCGGCTAGTTTTTCGTATTTTTTAGTAGAGACGGGGTTTCACCGTGTTAGCCAGGATGGTCTCGAACTCCTGACCTCGTGATCCGCCCGTCTCGGCCTCCCAAAGTGCTGGGATTACAGGCTTGAGCCACCGCGCCCGGCCTAGATTTTTTTCTTTTGTTAAAAAAGACCACTATGGGCTGGGCATGGTGGCTCACGTCTGTAATCCCAACACTTTGGGAGGTTGCAGTGAGCCAAAAACCTTTCTTTTTTTTTTTTTTTTGAGAAGGATTCTCACTCTGTCACCCAGGCTAGAATGCAGTGGTGTGATCTCAGCTCATTGCAACCTCCACTCCTGGGTTCAAGTGATTCTCCTGCCTCAGCCTCCTGAGTAGCTGGCACTACAGGCACCTGCCACCATGTCCAGCCAATTTTTGTATTTTTAGTAGAGACAGGGTTTCACCATGTTGGCCAGGCTGGTCTTGAAATCCTGACCTCATGATCCAGCCACCTCAGCCTCCCAAAGTGTTGGGATTATAGGCATGAGCGACCAAGCTCAGCCTAAATCAAATTCTTTAAAATGACACACAATGTGCCCTGAGACCTCTGACCTCCCTGTCCCTGCCTTCCCCTCCAGCTGCTTCTCTTACCCACCACCCTCACCTTCCCTCTATGCACTGGTCAGACTGAACTGTCTACTTCTGGTCTGGCAAATGCCATGCTCCCTCCATCATTCAGGGCTTTGTATATGTGTATGCCCCCTCAAGGTGGAATGAGCATTGGTACACATACCCCTTGTTTCCCTCTGCTTAATTTGGTCAATTTCTATTTGTCCTTCAAGCATCATACTGTACTTCCCTTCTACTGGAAAGCCTCCATTGATCTCTCCACCTTTGCCATCCAAGATTGGGCCTGGGTGCCCACCTGCCCCAGGCTCCCACATCTCCCTATGCTCTCTTGGCTTTTATGAAGACTTCTAGCCTTTTTTTTTCCCCATGCACCAATTTACTTTATGCTCCGTCTTGAGTCTATACATTTCTATAGGGTAGGAACCCATCTTGTTTGCCGTGATCTCTCCTAGGGCCTAGCACAGTGCAGCCACATGGCAGGCATGTAGCAATAATGGCTGTAATATCAACCATAGCCCACATTTATTCAGCAGGCACTATCATGTGGTGGGAACCACTCAGGGTGCTGTCAGTCATAGTGTGCTTAGTCCTCATGTGGCTGGGTAGCACCCAGGATCCATCCCTACTGATCTCCTGTCCTTTGGAGGCAGATAGGTGAAAAACACATTTCCCAGCCTGACTCCTTCAAGAGCAATAGGTACATACAGGGATCCAACATTTAGGCCCTCATGAAATTTGGAAGGTGGAAGAGGCAGAGTCCGCCTTCCTTCTGCTTTGGCTGCTTCTTTCTGGCAAGCAGGGCCACGCAGATGCACACTTTCCTGCGGCAGCATCCAGTGTCCAGTTACCACCTGTGGGGAATATGGGGACAGTTGGTGGCAACAGCAGTGGAGGCCCCGTCTGCTCCCTGGGGCCTCCACTGCTGTTGAGCCATGCCAGTGTAACCCAGAACTCTGCAGTGCCAATGGCAATCTCCAGGTGCCCTACCTTGCTTCCTGCTCAGGTAGAGGTGGCAGACCCTCTGGACGGTGTCTTACTTCCTCTCCTCTCCCCATCCAGACACTCCAACCACCCCGTAAGCACCTAACCTTTGTCTCAAATCACTTTCTGCCCAAAGTACCTCCACTGGTTCCTGTGTCCTGCACTGAACTCTGCTGACTCATACAATTTTTTTTTTTTTTTTTTTTTTGATACTGAGTCTTACTGTATCATCTAGGCTAGAGTGCAGTGGCGTGATCTCGGCTCACTGCAGCCTCCACCTCCTGGGTTCAAGTGATTCTGCTGCCTCAGCCTACTTAGTAGCTGGGACTACAGGCATGCACCACCACGTCCGGCTAATTTTTGTATTTTCAGTAGAGACGGGGTTTCATCATGTTGACCAGGATGGTCTCGATCTCCTGACCTTGTGATCTGCCCACCTCGGCCTCCCAAAGTGTTGGGATTACAGGCATGAGCCACTGCACCTGGCCAGACTCATACAATTATTATCCTCATTTTACAGAGGAGGAAATTAAGGCCCAGAGGAGTTAAGTAATCTTCCCAGAGCCACACAGCCAGTCAGTGGTAGAACCAGGCTTTGAACCCAGGGATTTCTGACCCCAGCACCTACCATACTTGCTACCTCTGGGAATGTGCGTTTCTGAGTGCCCGATGTGGGAGGAGGCACAGAGAGCCTTCTGGCAGGGAGCTGGGCTGACTTCCATGCAAGCAGGTCCCGAGGCAGGGTCCCAAGGTGTCTGCCCCTTCCTGTGCAGTATAAATTGCTCAGCTTCCTGGGGAAGGTTCCAGAAGCTAAGCTGCACCAGATGGGATGAGGGGGAGGGAGGCTGCCTAGGAGAGCCAGGGTGTCTAGTCAACAGTGTCAAGCTTGTGGAAGAAATATTCCTTTTGTTGTTCATATCCTTTTTGCTCTAATCACTGTGAGACCATCCGGTACATCGTTGATCGGTACAAACGTGCATTTAAGACCTTGAGAGAATACAGCACAACAGGGAGGCCACCGTAATGACTGTCAGGACAATTTACCAAAAGTTTGGAGTATTCCTTAGTCAAGGTCCCCATGAACCAAACCAATGAAAATAAACAGGCCGGGCGCGGTGGCTCAAGCCTGTAATCCCAGCACTTTGGGAGGCCGAGACGGGCAGATCGTGAGGTCAGGAGATCGAGACCATCCTGGCTAACACGGTGAAACCTCGTCTCTACTAAAAAATACAAAAAACTAGCCGGGCGAAGTGGCGGGTGCCTGTAGTCCCAGCTACTCGGGAGGCTGAGGCAGGAGAATGGCGTGAACCTGAGAGGAGGAGCTTGCAGTGAGCTGAGATCCGGCCACTGCACTCCAGCCTCGGTGACAGAGCAAGACTCTGTCTCAAAAAAAAAAAAAAAAAGAAAATAAACAAAAGAAAACCAAAAGTTAATGGCTAGAACAAACTATTAACTCAGTCTCTGAGTCTACAGGGCAGTAAAGAAGATTTCTAGATGTTGCTCTGTTTCATGATAAGCAGGTCTATGCAGTCCTACCCACAAATACCAAGAGAGCTGACAGGCTGGCCAGTTGCAGTGGCTCACACCTGTAATTCCAGCCCTTTGAGAGGCTGAGGCAGAAGGATCACTTGAACCCAGGAGTTTGAAACCAGCCTGGGCAACATAGCAAGACCTCATCCCTATTTTTAAAAAGAAAAAGAGCTGAGAGGCTGGAAAAAGAGGGTGACAAATTCAGTTTCTCAGAAATAAACATTTAATAGGAACTCACAAACAGAAGTCATGACTTGGGCAGCCACAAGATGGTGGGTCCTTGCACTGTCGATGCTGCTCTCCAGACCCAGGGCTTATACACCACAGGGAAAGGGCATCTGTGCTTCAGGAGGAATGTGTGGGATAGTTGAAATTGACTCCTTAGGGAAAGGCAAGCACACTACGTGCGTCATAGCCTACAAATTGCCTAAGGGCAGGATTTATGTTAAATGCATGCTAACAGTAGACAAAGTAGAAATCTCAGTGACATTCCCATAACTGGGGTTAATCAGAAGTCAAAGTGGCAAATTAGCATCCAGGATGGAGTTGCTTTAACCACCACATGTTCTCAAAGCATTTTTATTTGGAAAGGGGTCAGGCAGTGGCAGTCTGACAGATTTTCCTAGTTCACAGTTTGCACCAGGTGTTCCAGTGAACTTTCTGAGTAGTTTAGCCACAGGCATGAAGGTTGTTCATATAGAAACTGTTATGATAATTTCTCTGAAGTCGGTAGCAAGTCTTCCAGTTTCAACTTGCAGGGCTCTAAGACTAGAAATCTATTTTTTTTTTTTTTCGAGACAGAGTCTTGCTCTGTCACCCAGGCTGGAGTGCAGTGGCGCGATCTCATCTCACTGCAAGCTCCACCTCCCAGGTTCATATCATTCTCCTGCCTTATCCTCCGGAGTAGCTGGGACGACAGGCGCCCACCACCGCGCCCGACTAATTTTTTTTGTATTTTTAGTAGAGACAGGGTTTCACTGTGTTAGTCAGGATGGTCTCGATCTCCTGACCTCGTGATCCGCCCGCCTCAGCTTCCCTAAGTGCTGGGATTACAGGCGTGAGCCACTGAGCCCGGCTTTTTTTTTTTTTTTTTTTTGAGACAGATTCTCATTTTCTTACCCAGGCTAGAGTACAGTGGCACGATCTCGGCTCACTGCAATCTCCGCCTCCTGGGTTCAAGCGATTCTCCTGCCTCAGCCTCCTGAGTACCTGGGATTACAGGTGTGTGCCATCACACCTGGCTAATTTTTGTATTTTTAGTAGAGGCGGGGTTTCGCCTCAGGTGATCCACCCGCCTTGGCCTCCCAAAGTGCTGGGATTACAGGCATGAGCCACTGCACCCGGCTGACTAGAAACCTTTTTAAGCCAGGTCAGTTTTGTTCCAAGGGGTGCTTTATTGGCTCTGTAATGCCAACCTTAGTTCCTTAAAGCTGCCTAGTCATATCTCAAAATATGACATTCCAGTTAAAGCCTTGGTTAATTTAACCAGTGTTTCCATTATGTTTGCTACAGGAAAACAGGTTCTTATTGAACTTATGCAAACAATTATATTGCCATAAAAATAAGAATACTTACTAATAGTTTCATAATTCTGGAGGGATTGGGTAGGGAGAAAAAAGTAAATGTTATCATTTTTGTTCACAAAAGTATACTTTACCAAATTTCTGTAAGCTACAGATAGCTTAAGAAAAAAGAAAAAAAATTCTTAAATCAAGAAAACAAATTATTTATTTATTTGAAATGAAAGGCCTCATATTTATTACTGAACCCAGCCAACCAACATGTTCATAACAGATTCAGAGAGGAAAACATGTTGAACTCTCCAGATAGTGGTAACATTTTCAGCTTCATATGGTAACGTGACTGTGACCTTCAGACAGTATAAATATGTGTGCCATCTTATGTGCAATTCTTTATAGACCCAGCTTCGTTCTTCTCCAATGTCTCCTTTTGGAGTTGTACCTTATTTTATTACCAGTTTTCTTTCTTTTTTTTTTTTTTTTTTTTGAGACGGAGTCTTGCTCTGTAGCCCGGGCTGGAGTGCAGTGGCCGGATCTCAGCTCACTGCAAGCTCCACCTCCCGGGTTTACGCCATTCTCCTGGCTCAGCTTCCGGAGTAGCTGGGACTACAGGCGCCCGCCACCTCGCCCGGCTAGTTTTTTTGTATTTTTAGTAGAGACGGGGTTTCACCGGGTTAGCCAGGATGGTCTCGATCTCCTGACCTCGTGATCCGCCCGTCTCGGCCTCCCAAAGTGCTGGGATTACAGGCTTGAGCCACCGCACCCGGCCTATTACCAGTTTTCATCTGAATCCACTGCGGAATGGAACGATTTTGCTTTTGTTTCTTAGCCAGGAATGGCTTAATCCTGAAGTTCTTGTGAGAAGACATGGCAAGAAGCAGAGTCAAGCACACACCACGATGGCAGAGAAACAAAGAGAGTATTATATTTTATTAATCTTTTTTTTTTTTTTTTTTGAGACAGAGTCTTGCTGTCACCCAGGCTAGGGTGCAATGGTACTATCTTGGCTCATTGCAACCTCCACCTCCCGGGTTCAAGCGATTCTCCTACCTCAGCCTCCCAAGTAGCTGGGATTACAGGCGCCCGCCACCACACCCAGCTAATTGTTGTATTTTTAGTAGAGACGGGGTTTCACCATGTTCATCAGGCTGGTCTTGGAAGTCCTGACCTCAGGTCATCCATCCCCCTTGGCCTCTCAAAGTACTGGGATTACAGGCATGAGCCACCACACCCGGCCTAGGAAATAAATATTAAAGAACCAGAAATATTTTAAACAAAAAGGCACAAACATTATCCTTGTCAGTTTATTCAGTCTCATGTGATTAATTCTTGTCCTGCCTAGTGTTGGGTTAGCAGTTTCATGAACCCATCAGTTTCCTTAGAGTTCTGGAAATTCTTTTTTTTTTTTGAGGCGGAGTCTTCACTCTGTCGCCCAGGCTGGAGTGCCGTGGCACCGTCTCGGCTCACTGCAAGCTCCGCCTCCCGGGTTCTCACCATTCTCCTGCCTCAGCCTCCAGAGTAGCTGGGACTACAGGCGCCCGCCACCGCGCCCGGCTAATTTTTTGTATTTTAGTAGAGACGGGGTTTCACCGTGTTAGCCAGGATGGTCTCGATCTCCTGACCTCGTGATCCACCCGCCTCGGCCTCCCAAAGTGCAGGGATTACAGGCGTGAGCCACCTCGCCCGGCCTTTTTTTTTTTTTTTTTTTGAGACGGAGTCTCGCTCTGTCGCCCAGGCTGGAGTGCAGTGGCCGGACCTCAGCTCACTGCAAGCTCCGCCTCCCGGGTTTACGCCATTCTCCTGCCTCAGCCTCCCGAGTGGCTGGGACTACAGTCGCCTGCCACCTCGCCTGGCTAATTTTTTGTATTTTTTTAGTAGAGACGGGGTTTCACCCTGTTAGCCAGGATGGTCTCGATCTCCTGACCTCGTGATCCGCCCATCTCAGCCTCCCAAAGTGCTGGGATTACAGGCTTGAGCCACCGCGCCCGGCCAAGTTCTGGAAATTCTTACCCACTCCAATGGTATAATCTAATAGATATCAGACACCTATACTTGTCAGAGTCCTTTCCATGAATTTCCTTGAAGATGAAACATTTTAGGATTATAGTTGTTTGCAAAAGCTTTTAGGAAAGTATCAGAGTAAAATAGTTAACTGTCTGAGGATAACAAGACTTAAAATGGTCATGGTTAAAAATCTGATGTGAGTTTATTATAATACAATTGACATAGAAAATTCATTATTGGCTGGGCACGGTGGTTCATGCCTGTAATCCTAGCACTTTGGGAGGTCAAGGTGGGAGGATCACCTGAGGTTGGGAGTTTAAGACCATCCTGATTAACATGGAGAAACCCCATCTCTACTAAAAATATAAAATTAGCCGGGTGTGGTGGTGGGCGCCTGTAATCCCAGCTACTCAGGAGGCTGAGGCAAGAGAATCACTTGAACCTGGGAGGTGGAGGTTGCAGTAAGCCGAGATCACACCATTGCACTCCAGCCTGGGCAACAGAGAGATTCTGTCTCAAAACAAAACAAAACAACACTAGACTTTTTTTTTTTTTTTTTTTTTTTTTTACAAGG
>NC_037668.1:5105178-5114885 GCF_003255815.1 Theropithecus gelada
TTTTTTTTTTTTTTTTTTTTTTGAGACAGAGTTTCACTCTTGTTGCCCAGGCTGGAGTGCAATGGCACAATCTTGGCTCACCGCAACCTCCGCCTCCCAGGTTCAAGGGATTCTCCTGCCTCAGCCTCCCTAATAGCTGGGATTATAGGCATGTGCCACCACACCTGACTAATTTTGTATTTTTAGTAGAGATGGGGTTTCTCCATGTTGGTCAGGCTGGTCTCAAACTCCCAAACTCAGGTGATCCGCCCGCCTCAGCCTCCCAGAGTGCTGGGGTTACAGGCATGAGCCACCGTGCCTGGCCAAAACAACACTTGATTTAACAGGATCACAGATAATTACAAAGAAATGTCAAAGTGACTAAACATTTCAAAGGCAAATACAGAAAATTACAGTTTTAAAAAACATTAGCACTTTTTTTTTTTTTTGAGATGGAATGTCACTCTATCACCTAGACTGGAGTGCAGTGGCAAGATCTTGGCTCACTGCAAGCTCCGCCTCCCGGGTTCATGCCATTCTCCTGCCTCAGCTACCCCAGCAGCTGGAACTACAGGCGCCCACCACCACAACTGGCTAATTTTTATGTGTTTTTAGTAGAGACGGGGTTTCACCATGTTAGCCAGGATGGTCTGATCTCCTGACCTCGTGATTCACCTGCCTCAGCCTCCCAGGGTGCTGGGATTACAGGCGTGAGCCACTAAGCCCGGCCACATTAGCAGTTTTAATATTGAGAAGACTAAGTTCTTAAATAATCAAAAGACCTAATACAGGCCAGGCACGATGGCTCACGACTGTAATTCCAGCACCTTGGGAGGCCGAGGCGGGCAGGTCACCTGAGGTCCAGAGTTCAAGACCAGCCTGACCAACATGGAGAAACCCCATCTCTACTAAAAATAGAAAATTAGCGGGGTGTGTTGGCACATGTCTGTAATCCCAGCTACTCAGGAGGCTGAGGCAGGAGAGTCACTTAAACCCGGGAGGTGGAGGTTGCAGTAAGCCGAGACTGCACCATTGCACTCCAGCCTGGGCAACAAGAGTGAAACTCCATCTCCAAACAAAAACAAAAACAAAAACAAAACCCAACACCAGATAACATGAAGCACATGAAATCTTCTTAATAAAACACAGAAGCTCTTCCCCCCCCACCCCACACAGATCACTTAAAAGATAAAGAATCCCTTTCACAGTCTCTTATCTACTCCAAGGAAATCCTATTGTTTTAAAAGGCCAAATTTGTCTGGGTATGGTGGTGCTGTAATCTTAGCACTTTGGAAGATCCAAAGTGGGTTGCCAGAGGTCAGGGGTTTGAGACCAGCCAGGCAAACTTGGCGAAACCTCGTCTCTACACAAAATACAAAAATTAGACAGGCATTTTAACAACCCAATGGGTTCACCTTGCCAGTTGCTTAGATATAGCTGATTTATCAAAACAGGGGAATTGCAACAGAGAAAGAGTAATTCTTTTTTTTTTTTTTTTTTTTTTGAGACGGAGTCTCGCGCTGTCGCCCAGGCTGGAGTGCAGTGGCCGGATCTCAGCTCACTGCAAGCTCCGCCTCCCGGGTTCACGCCATTCTCCGGCCTCAGCCTCCCGAGTAGCTGGGACTACAGGCGCTGCCACCTCGCCCGGCTTTTTTTTGTATTTCTTAGTAGAGACGGGGTTTCACCGTGTTAGCCAGGATGGTCTCGATCTCCTGACCTCGTGATCCGCCCATCTCGGCCTCCCAAAGTGCTGGGATTACAGGCTTGAGCCACCGCGCCCGGCCAGAAAGAGTAATTCATGCACAGCCAGCTGTGCTGGAGACTGGAGTTTTATTATTACTTAAATCAGTCTCCCGGAGTATTTGGGAATCAGAGTTTTTAAGGATAATTTGGTGGGTGGGGGAAGGCCAGTGAGTTGAGAGTGTTGATTGGTTGAGTCGCAGCTGAAATCTTGGGAAGCTGAAGCCATCCTCTTGTGCCAAGAGTCGTTTCCTGGGTGGGAGGCTACAAGATCAGTTGAGCCAGTTTATCTACTCGGTGGTGCCAGTTTATCAGTTAAGTGCCAAGTCTGCAAAACATCTCAAGCACTGATTTTAGGAGCAGTTTAGGGAGGGTCAGAATTTTGTAGCCTCTAGCCGCACGACTCCTAAACCATAATTTCTAATTTCTAATCTTGTGGCTAACTTGTTAATCCTACAAAGGCAGTGTAGTCCCGGCAAGAAAGAGGTTTTGAGAAAGGGCTGTTTTGTTTTAAACTGTAAACTATAAGTTCCTCCCAAAGTTAGTTTAGCCTATGCCCAGGAAGGAACAACAGCTTAAAGACTGGAAGAAAGATGGAGTGGGTTAGTTAGATCTCTCACTGTCTCAGTGGTAATTTTGCAAAGCGCAGTGTCAGCATGGTGGCACGTGCCTGTAGTCTCAGCTACTTTGGGGGCTGAGGTGGGAGGATCACGTGAGCCCAGGAAGTCGAGACTGCAGTGAGCCCCGTTCACACCACTGCACTCCAGCCTGGGTGACACAGTGAGACTGTCTCAAAAAAAAAAAAAAAGATAAAATTCTAGCTTTGCATCAGTGTAACTTTGACATTAAGATTTATTTTTAAAAACTCCTAGAATAAATCTATTCAATTTCAACTGATTGGACACACCAGATTCTTATTTTTGCTCTCCTGCTCTTCTCAACTTTCTATCTATTCAGTTTTTGCCTTTATTCAATTTCTTCATTCTAAAACAACCTGTGGGCTAAGTGTGGTGGCTCATGCCTGTAATCGCAGCACTTTGGGAGGCCAAGGTGGGCGTGTTACTGGTGGGTCTTTGTTCTTCGAGCTCCCAAGATGGTGGCAGGCCACTCCCAAGATGGCGGCAAGCCTTCTGTTCTCTGACCTGGAGTTCTTGCCTCACAGATTCCAAGGAATGGAATCTTGGGCCATGTGGTGAGTGTTACAGCTCTATTGGAAGCCGTGGGTCACGGAAGAGAACTGCGGAACCCAGCAACTAGTGTTCAGCTCGGTTAGGACGAACCGGGCACTTAGCTTCGCTGGAACAATGGCGAGTCTCCAGCCCCACTGGGAGTGGCAATGGATGCCTTGCTGGATCAGAAGCGCAGTGGACGCCCTGCCAGATGCAGAGGGGTGGAAGTCAGCTGCGGGTCTGCGACGATGGCAGTCAGCAGTGGTGGATGGCGAGTGAAAGCTCAGCTCGAGCCAGAACAAACATGGACCAGAAGAGTATGCAGTTGCAAAATTTAATAGAGTGAAAACAGAACTCCCATACAAAGGGAGGGGACAAGGGGGTTTGCCCACTCCTGGCTTGAATGCCTGGGGTTTATTTCCCAATCATTGTCCCTCCGCCTGTGCTTTCAGATAATAGATGATTTGACTATTTCTTTACCTCCTGCTTTTAGCCTAATCTGCATTTTAGTGAACCCTCTTTACTACCTGATTCCTCGGGTGTGAGCTGAGTTACAAGCCTCCTGTTTAAAGGTGGGTGCGGTCACCTTTAAATTCCAGCTAGACTTAGGAATTCTTAGACGGCCTGGGAAATCCAGCTAGTCCTATCTCTCAGGTGGATCACCTGAGGTCAGGAGTTTGAGACCAGCCTGGCCATCGTGGCGAAACCCCGTCTCTACTAAAAACACCAAAATAAAAAATTAGCTGGGCATGGTGGCGCACACCTGTGGTCCCAGCTCTTCAGGAGGCTGAGGCAGAAGAATCACTTGAACCCAGGAGGCCGAGGTTGCAGTGAGCTGAGATCATGCAGCTGCACCCCAGCCTAGGCGACAGAGTGACACTCATCTTAAAATAAAATAGGCTGGGCGCAGTGGCTCACACCTGTAATCCCAGCACTTTGGGAGGCCAAGGTGGGTGAATCACCTGAGGTCAGCAGTTCAAGACCAGCCTGGCCTACACGGTGAAACTCTGTCTCTACTAAATATATAAAAATTAGCAGGGCGTGGTGGCGGGTGCCTTTAATCCCAGCTACTCAGGTGGCTGAGGCAGGAGAATCATTTGAACCCGAGAGGCGGAGGCTACAGTGAGCTGAAATCATGCCACTGCACTCCAGCCTGGGCAATGGAGTGGGACTCCATCCCAAAATAAATAAATAAATAAATAAAACAACCTGTGTATATGTTAGGACAAAAATCACTTTCTTTATCCCTTAACAATTTTTTTTTTTTTTTTTTTTAGATAAGGTATTACTCTGTCACCCAGGCTAGAGTGTAGTGGTGCGATCTTGGCTCACGGCAACCTCCACCTCCTGGGTTCAAGCGATTCTCCTGCCTCAGCCTCCTAAGTAGCTGGGATTACAGGCACTTGCCACTGCCCCTGGCTAGTTTTTGTATTTTTAGTAGAGATGGGGTTTCACCATGTTGGCCAGGCTGGTCTTGAACTCTCGACTTCAGGCAATTCACCCGGCTCAGCCTCCCAAAGTGCTGGGATTACAGGCTTGAGTCACTGCACCCGGCCTTCCCTCAACAATTAACAAAAAGCCGTATCTTTATATGTTATAATTTTTCCCACTCCCCCAAAACTACACCTTATTTTTATCATATATTTTACATACAAAGTTGTTTCCCTTATCATTTCTAGTAGTTTTAATTACCATGTATGAATTAGAATTCTTAACTCCTTTATTTTTTTTTTTTTTGGAAATGGAGTCTTGCTCTGTTGCGCAGGCTGGAGTGGAGTGGTGTGATCTCGGCTCACTGTATCCTCCACCTCCTGGGTTCCAGCGATTCTCCTGCCCCAGCCTCCTGGGTAGCTGGGATTATAGGCACACACCTCCACACCCAGCTAACTTTTGTATTTTTAGTATAAGCAAGGTTTGACCATGTTGGCCAGGCTGTGTTCAAACTCCTGACCTCAGGTGATTCACCCACCTTGGCCTCCCAAAGTGCTAGGATTGTAGGCATGAGCCACTGCGACTGGCCAACAACCTTAATTTTTATAACCTCTTTTTTTTTTTCTTTCTGAGATGGAGTCTCACTCTGTCACCCAGGCTGGAATGCAGTGGTATGATCTTGGCTCACTGCAGCCTCCAACTCCTGGGTCCAAGTGATTATCCTAACTTAGTCTCCCAAGTAGCTGGGATTACAGGCGCCCATGCCGAGCTACTTTTTGTATTATTAGTAGAGACAGGGGTTTCATCATGTTGGCCAGGTTGGTTTCTAGCTCCTGGACCCAAGCGATCCTCCCACCTCAGACCCCAGAGCTGGGATTACAGGCTTGAGCCATGGTGCCCAGCCAACTCCCTTAATTTTTTTTTTTTTTTTTTTGAGACAGAGTCCCGCGCTGTCCCAGGCTAGAGTGCAGTGGCGCGATCTCGGCTCACTGCAAGCTCCGCCTCCCGGGTTCACGCCATTCTCCTGCCTCAGCCTCCTGAGTAGCTGGGACTACAGGCGCCCGCCACCGAGCCCGGCTAATTTTTTGTATTTTTAGTAGAGACGGGGTTTCACCGTGATCTCGATCTCCTGACCTTGTGATCCGCCCGCCTTGGCCTCCCAAAGTGCTGGGATTACAGGCGTGAGCCACCGCGCCCGGCAACTTCCTTAATTTTTATAACTTTTTTTTTTTTCCTCTAAGATGGAGTCTCACTCTGTCACCCAGACTGAAGTGCAGTGGCACCATCTTGGCTCACTGCGACCTCCGCCTCCTGGGTTCAAGTGATTCTTTTGCCTCAGCCTCCTGAGTAGCTGGGACTACAGGCACTCGCCACTGCTCCTGGCTAATTTTTGTATTTTTAGTAGAGATGGGGTTTCACCATGTTGGCCAGGCTAGTCTTGAACTCTTGACTTCAGGCGATTCACCCGGCTCAGCCTCCCAAAGTGCTGAAATTACAGGCTTGTACCATGACACCTGGCTAATTTTTGTATTTTTGGTAGAGACAGGTTGGTCTTGAGCTCCTGAACTCAAGTGATCCTACTGCCTTGGCCTCCTAAAGTGCTGGGATTACAGAGGTGAGCCGCCATGCCTGGCCTCCCTTAATTTTTAATGTAAATTGACTGTCACATACCATTATATTATAGATTGACACAATTTTGTAATCTTTAGATGTATGTGTTTCTGCCGGGCATGGTGGCTCACACCTGTAATCCCAGCACTTTGGGAGGCCAAAGTGGGTGGATCACGAGGTGAGGAGTTCAAGACCATCCTGGCCAAGATGGTGAAACACTGTCTCTACTAAAAATATAAAAATCAGCCAGGTGTGGTGGTACACACCTATAATCCCAGCTACTCAGGAGGCTGAGGCAGAAGAATCGCTTGAACTCGGGAGGCGGAGGTTGCAGTGAGCTGAGATTGTGCCACTGCACGCACTCCAGCCTGGGTGACAGAGCGAGACTCCGTCTCAAAAAAAAAAAAAAAAAAAGTGTTTCTTCATAGTGCAGCTTTTCAGTATTACACAGAACATATTTACTAGCAAACTCAAATATCTTTAGTTCTTCTATAATAATAAGCCAAAAATAGCTAAGCTTATACTTAGGTTCAGTAATTAATGTTTCAGCATTTTATCTTTTTTGGAAATGATCTAGACATTTAAAGAATATATATTACTCAATTTTAACTTAGGCCCAGGCACGGTTGTTCACGCCTGTGATCCCAGCACTTTGGGAGGCTGAGGCAGGAGGATCACCTGAGGTCAGGAGATCCAGGCCAGCCTGGCCAACATGGTGAAAACCTGTCTTTACTAAAAATAAAAAAAATTAGCTGGGCATGGTGGTGCACACCTGTAGTCCCAGCTACTCAGGAGGCTGAGGCAGAAGAATCTCTTGAACCCAGGAGGCAGAGGTTGCAGTGAGCTGAGATCACACCAGTGCACTCCAGCCTGGGCAACAAGAGTGAGACTCCATCTCAAAAAAAAAAAAAAAAAAAAATTAGAGTAACTTTAAGGTTGCAAGTTACCAAAAAAGGTATTTGAAATTATTTTAAATAGACATGTTTTATAGCATATAACTATTATTGAAAAGTTTATTTCTAAATTTTAATCCTAGGCCAGGCATGGTGGCTCATGCCTATAATCCCAGCACTTTGGGAGGCTGAGGCAGGCAGATCACAAGGTCAGGAGTTTGAGACCAGCCTGGCCAATGTGGTAAAACCCTATCTCTACTAAAAATACAAAAATTACTCATGCATGGTGGCAGGCACCTGTAATCCCAGCTACTTGGGAGGCTGAGGCAGAAGAATCACTGGAACCCAGGAGGTGGAGATTGCAGCAAGCTGAGATCGCACCACTGCCCTCCAGCCTGGGTGATAGAGTGAGACTCCATCTCAAAAAAAACAAAAACCAAAAAAACTTTAATTTACTTACATTCACCTAATTCACTCATTCTTAACAAATATGATTTGAACTGCTCATGGAAATTTCATGAGACATTAAACAGAGCTGGCTATTTTTTTTTTTTTTTTTTTTGAGACGGAGTCTCGCTCTGCCACCCAGGCTGGCGTGCAATGGCGCAATCTCAGCTCACTATAGCTTCCCCCTCCTGGGTTCAAGTAATTCTCCTGCCTCAGCCTCCTGAGTAGCTGTGACTACAGGCGCCCGCCATCATGCCTGGCTAATTTTTATATTTTTAGTAGAGATGGGGTTTCACCATGTTTGCCAGGCTGGTCTGGAACTCCTGATGTCAGGTGATCTGCCTGCCTCGGCCTCCCACAGTGCTGGGATTACAGGCATGAGCCACCGTGTCAGGCTGTGCTGGCTATTATCTGAAGTTATTTTATGGTTGTTGACAAATGGAAAAGTATTTAAAATATCACAGAAGCAAAGAAACTGAAAAACATGGTTCTTCCTTCTATTTTTTGTTTTAATTTTACTTTTCACGATTGACCTGCATCAAGCCATTATTTTTACAGTGCATTTCAATTATAGGTTGAATTTATAGTTTTATGGTCTTAGAGGGACAATATAAACCTGTCTGACTAGGAAATCTAGGCAAGAACAAACAGTTCTTAAAACACTTTCATTTTTATTTTATCAAGCATTTAAAAACTAGCTTTACTTACCAAAGATTACCCCACATCATATGAATTAAAAGGCAGTTGGGCTATTTCCTAAATTTCTGAGAGTTTTAGGAATATTTCATTTATATTAGTGCTCATTTAACTCCAGTTTGAATAGAACTCCTTTAGGGGATTTTATAAATTAGTTTAGTAATATCATCTGGAGGTAGGAAAAATATCAAATATACAAATCATACATACCTAAATATACATAAAGATGGATACAAAGATCTTACTGCTTTTATTCTAAAATTTTAGTCACGAATCAGTAATAAAACTGGCTTATCTCCACTTATATTTTTTTTTTTTTTTTTTTTTTTTTTTTTTTTTTTTTTGAGACGGAGTCTCGCTCTGTCGCCCAGGCTGGAGTGCAGTGGCCAGATCTCAGCTCACTGCAAGCTCCGCCTCCCGGGTTGACGCCATTCTCCGGCCTCAGCCTCCCGAGTAGCTGGGACTACAGGCGCCCGCCACCTCGCCCGGCTAGTTTTTTGTATTTCTTAGTAGAGACGGGGTTTCACCGTGTTAGCCAGGATGGTCTCGATCTCCTGACCTCGTGATCCACCCGTCTCGGCCTCCCAAAGTGCTGGGATTACAGGCTTGAGCCACCGCGCCCGGCCTCCACTTATATTTTTATCCAAATTGTGCTTCTGACAAAAATTGGACAAGTTAAGGCTACTTGCTCACATGGCTAAAGCATATTTTAAAAATAAAATTTGTGGAAAAGACAATAGTTTTTGGTTGCCAGTTTCCAAATAGTTTCTTCTCCTTTTTTAAACAGAAAAACTAAGCTTGTTAACAAAGATCCTGAAATGTTGAGTTTACTAATTTAGTTAGGAACTTTTCAATTTAGCTTTTGCTTTTTTTTTTTTTTTTTTTTTGAGACAGAGTCTCACTCTGTCACCCAGGCTGGAGTGCAGTGGCTGGATCTCAGCTAACTACAAGCTCCGCCTCCCGGGTTCACGCCATTCTCCTGCCTCAGCCTCCCAAATAGCTGGGACTACAGGCGCCCGCCACCTCGCCTGGCTAGTTTTTTGTATTTTTAGTAGAGACGGGGTTTCACCGTGTTAGCCAGGCTGGTCTCGATCTCCTGACCTCGTGATCCGCCCATCTCGGCCTCCCAAAGTGCTGGGATTACAGGCTTGAGCCATCGTGCCCGGCCTAGCTTTTGCTTTTAACCAGATTATTGAGTTCAGGGTGGAGCGCATTGATAAATAGGGCAGACAAAGCATTTTCTGTGTCTGGACTCAGCATAGATAGCTCTGAGCTTAATAATTTGACTAGGGCATAAAGGTGGTTAAAGAAGCAAAATTAATTGACTTGAGGACTTAACTTTTATAAACAGTTTTTCTGGCTTTCTTTTCAACCATCAGGGTGGGATGGTAACTAAGTAAACAGGTTAGCTGATTCGATTTTTCTTATCAGTTTGTTGCTTAAAGCTTTTCATTTGCCTTTTTAAAGGAGACCTTTAGAGAAGCAATGTTTTGAAATCTAAAATCTGGTTAGAGGCTTCTGTGTATCGAAAATAGGCATCTCAGGCCGGGCGCGGTGGCTCAAGCCTGTAATCCCAGCACTTTGGGAGGCCGAGACGGGCGGATCACGAGGTCAGGAGATCGAGACCATCCTGGCTAACACAGTGAAACCCCGTCTCTACTAAAAAATACAAAAAAAACTTAGCTGGGACTACAGGCGCCTGCCACCTCGCCCGGCTAAGTTTTTTTTGTATTTTTTAGAA
>NC_037668.1:5114979-5135199 GCF_003255815.1 Theropithecus gelada
CCGAGAGCCCTTACTTTCAAATGTGCTTCTTAGATGGATAATCTTGTCCATCTGGAATGTTCTCTATAATGTCCCCTGTAATTCTAAATTGTCTTTGATAAAATTTCCCCACTTTTTGGCCAGGCACAGTTGTTCATGCCTATAATCCCAGCACTTCGGGAGGCTGAGGCAGGAGGATTGCTTGAGCCCAGGAGTTCAAGACCAGCCTGAGCAATGCAGTGGGGACTCCATCTCTACAAAAACAATTTTTTTTTTTTTTGAGACAGAGTCTCACTGTGTCGCCCAGGCTGGAGTGCAGTGGCGAGATCTTGGCTCACTGCAAGCTCTGCCTCCCGGGTTCACGCCATTCTCCTGCCTCAGCCTCCCAAGTAGCTGGGACCACAGGCGCCCGCCACCACCCCTGGCTAATTTTTTGTATTTTTAGTAGGGACGGGGTTTTACCATATTAGCCAGGATGGTCTCGATCTCCTGACCTCGTGCTCTGCCCACCTCGGCCTCCCAAAGTGCTGGGATTACAGTCGTGAGCCACCGTGCCCAACCAAAAATGTTTTTAAATTAGCCAGGTGTGGTGATGTGCACTTGTGGTCCTAGCTACTCAGAAGGCTGAGGAGGCAGGATCACTTGAACCTTGGAAGTCGAGGCTGCAGTGAGCCATTATCATGCCACTGCACTCCAGCTTGGGTGACAGAATGAGACTCTGAAAAAAATAAAAATCACCGTTTTGGTTAGAATTTACAGCCTCCAGGGCGAAAATTTTTGTACATAAAAAAGGCAGGCGCCAGGCGTGGTGGCTCAAGCCTGTAATCCCAGCACTTTGGGAGGTGGAGGCGGGCGATCACGAGGTCAGGAGATGGAGACCATCCTGGCTAACACGGCGAAACCCCGTATCTACTAAAAAATACAAAACATTAGCCAGGCGCGGTGGCGGGCACCTGTAATCCCAGCTACTCGGGAGGCTGAGGCAGGAGAATCGCTTGAACCCGGGGGAGGTTGCCCTAAGCCGAGATCGCGCCATTGCACTCCAGCTGGGCGACAGAGCGAGACTCCTCTCAAAAAAATAAATAAAATAAAAATAAAAAATAAAAGGCAGGCATACTGGAAGGTGGAGTCCTCAGTTGTTTAGCATATTGGGTTTCTCCGATGAGATGCCTATTTTCTCAATATGAGAGCTGAGATAAAAGCCTGAGAGGGAAATATCATGAGGTTGGGTCATGTGATGTTTTCAGTGTTTCTTGTTGCGAGGAAATTTTCTGGGCTCGTGGGTAACCTAGTGTCAAACTAACCCTTATCCTTTCTTTTTTTTTTTTTTTGAGGCGGAGTCTTGCTCGGTAGCCCGGGCTGGAGTGCAGTGGCCCGATCTCAGCTCACTGCAAGCTCCGCCTCCCGGGTTTACGCCATTCTCCTGCCTCAGCCTCCCAAGTAGCTGGGACTACAGGCGCCCGCCATCTCGCCCGGCTAGTTATTTTTTGTATTTTTAGTAGAGACGGGGTTTCACGGTGTTAGCCAGGATGGTCTCGATCTCCTGACCTCGTGATCCGCCCGTCTCGGCCTCCCAAAGTGCTGGGATTACAGGCTTGAGCCACCGCGCCCGGCCAGTCTTTCTTTTTTTTTGAGACTGAGTTTTGCTCTTGTTGCCCAGGCTGGAGTGCAGTGGTGCAATCTCGGCTCACTACAACCTCTGCCTCCTGGGTTCAAGCGATTCTCCTGCCTCAGCCTCCCGAGTAGCTGGGATTACAGGCATGTGCCATCATGCCCAGGTAATTTTGTATTTTTAGTAGAGACGGGGTTTCTCCATGTTGGTCAGGCTGCTATCCAACTCCAGACCTCAGGTGATCCACCCACCTCGCCCTCCTGAAGTGCTGGGATTACAGATGTGAGCTACCATGCCCAGCCATCTTATCCTTTCAGTAGTTATATATTTAGGTGATAGGTGGTATAACAGCTTTTAGGTGACCTTCCCATACCTGTCAATTAAGTTGTGGTTTGGTTCCAAGATTCCTTAGCCAACATAGTCGATGATCTTTCCCTATCTTAGTGTGCAAGAAAGAGAAACAAAGAGGAGAAAACCCAAATCCCTGTGAATTTCTGAAAAATAGTGTCTAACACTCCCTGCAGTAACTGCCACTTGCTGCAGTCATTGTCAGTTATCTTTAAAACTGTGATTCTTTGGTAGCGATGCAACAATCACCAAAAGTCCCAAAGGTATTTACTCTGCCACAACACAACTCTTGGCACCCCAAAGCCAAAATTACTAGGAGCTCAAATACAAAGAGCTGGCCCTGGTAGGAACTTACTCATGACATTGGGAGCACTGTGAGGAAGACAGGGGACTCTAAAGGATTAAGGAGCACCTTATCTGCATCCTTCAAGGGCCTCAGGGTCATCAACAGTCTTCTTCAAGTCCCTTCATGGTCACCAGAACTGTTACAAAATTTCAATAAATTTAGTCTAAAGATCAAGTTGGTTTTTATTAGCAATTCATAAATCAGACAGCATCTCATCTAAAAAATAGGTAAGTGCTCTGCTAGGATGGCAAACCAGTTTTTTTCTTTTTTTGGAGACGGAGTCTTGCTCTGTCGCCAGGCTGGAGTGCAGTGGTATGATGGTGGCTCGCTACAACCTCCACCTCCTGGGTTCAAGCGATTCTCCTGCCTCAGCCTCCTGAGTAGCTGGGACTACAGGCGCCCGCCACCATGCCCAGCTAATTTTTGTATTTTTAGTAGAGATGGGGTTTCACCATGTTGGCCAAGTTGGTCTCTCAATCTCTTGACCACATGATCTGCTCGCCTTGGCCTCCCAAAGTGCTGGGATTAGAGGTGTGAGCCACTGTGCCCGGCCTAACAGTTGGTTTTTATAAGATAGCTAGAGCAGGAGTGAGGAAACAATAATACCAGAAGCAGATTGTTAACATCAGGTTACTTCAGGTTACTTTCCTTGTAAGAGTTAAGAGGAGACTGCCTTAACATGCCAGTTCAGGTTGACTGGGCGTCTTCTGACTGGTTGGTATGAATCTTTTGTTTTTAGGAAAAATTGGTCTAATGGGGAATTTTCCTGCTTCCTTGAAGTTTCAGCTTGATTGCATGACACTTAGCATAAGTGACTCCATTTTGATTTTTTCTTTTGGGGTCTAGTGCAGGAGCTCAGTCCAAAACAATGGCTTCCCATACATTTTATTTTACACCTTTATAATAAATCGGTAAATGAAAGTAAAGCGTTTCCCTTAATTCTGTGAGCCACTGTAGCAAGTGATTGAACCCAAGAAAGGGTCTAATTTGTAAAACCTCTAATTTGTAGCTAAGTTGGACAGAAGTTGTGAGTAACATGAAGGTCTACTATTTGCAGTTGGAGTGTGAACGTGTGGAACTGAGT
This sequence comes from Theropithecus gelada, assembly GCF_003255815.1. Lineage (NCBI taxonomy): Eukaryota > Metazoa > Chordata > Mammalia > Primates > Cercopithecidae > Theropithecus > Theropithecus gelada. Next base: position 5,118,349 of record NC_037668.1, read on the forward strand.
CCTTTTTTTTTTTTTTTTTTTGAGACAGGGTCTTGCTTTTTCACCCAGGCTTGAGTGGAGTGGCGCAATCTCGGCTCACTGCAACCTCCACCTCCTGGGTTCAAGCAACTCTCCTGCCTTAGCCTCCCAAGTAGTTGAGATTACAGGCGTGTGCCACTATGCCTGCCTAATTTTTTGTATTTTTAGTAGAGATGGGGTTTCACCATGTTGCCCAGGCTGGTCTGGAACTCCTGAGCTCGGATGATCCACCCACCTCGGTCTCCCAAAGTGCTGGGATTACAGGCGTAAGCCACCATGCCCAGCCTGGAACTGGGTCTGTGTGATCTGACACTATACCTAGGTTAGATAGTATCAAAATTGAGTTTAGTTGTAAGACTCTCAGTTGGTGTTTGTAGAAAATTGGAAAATTGCTTGATGTGGAGAAAAATCCCTATACATTTGATCACAGGCATATTCTATGTCGAGTGTTGAGTACAGAGAAAAATAATTTGCTTTTCCTATCCAGTAGCCCACAGGCCCACTGGGATCTCCTCTGTTTTCTGCCCTTCATCAGACTTGGGCTTGGGGAACACTCTGCGTTGGTTCATGTGAGTCTCCGAAATTTGACCTGCGGACTTTTAGGGTCCTCATCACGCTATATTATAAGCACTGATTTCCTTTTCATGCCACCATCAGACTTAAAGCTTCTTAAAAATAGAGACCAGGCTTTATTCAGCTTTTTATCCTCTTAACCTAGCCCAGGGCCTGGCACACAGTTTGTGTTTAACAATGCTTGACTGTCAGTTCTACCATGGTTCCTACATAGCTCTCTCTGGATGCTTTTCTCCAGGAGAAATGCAGCATTATCTTTCTCTACCTGGTTGAAATGTCACCTCCTGCAGAAGCTTCCCCAGGCCCTAAAATCAAATGGTATATCTCACTTTGTGTGCAGTTCTCTCTCATCTCAAGAAGTTCACAGTTTGGTAGGGATTTAGAAGAGCAAACTAACGTGTACAATGCACTGCAGTGCTAGGAAAAATTGTGAAAGACTTTTAAATGGGCAAAGAATTACTGGCTGTCTTTCAATGGAATGATGTGTGTTATTTAGAGTTCCAGGTTATCCGATTCTATGCTACAAAAGTGCTGGACTGTTTTATAACTCTGTAGAAATGAAAGTTAATGGGGAGGCCTGATGATGGTGCAAATGTTTTCTGTCTAGAACCGGATGCAGGATGCAAACAACTTCTGTTCATGGCAATGCAAATAAATACGTTTTGTCCAGTACAGAACAAATCTTTCCAAGTGTAACCGCCTGAGGGGTTCACCTTGCCTGCTGCCTAGACAGAGCATCCATCAAGACAGGGGAATTGCAATAGAGAAAGAGTAATTTACACAGAGCCGGCTGTCCTGGAGACCAGAGTTTTATTATTACTCAAATCAGTCTCCCCAGGCATTCAGGGAGCAGAATTTTTAAGGACAACTTGGTGGGCGGGGGAAAGCCAGTGAGCCAGGAGTGCTGATTTGTCGGAGATGAAATCATAGGGAGTCGGAGCTGTCTTCTTGCACTGAATCACTTCCTGGGTGGGGGCTACAAGATCATTTGAGCCAGTTTTTCAATTGGGGGGTGCCAGATGATCCATCAAGTGCCGAGTCTGCAAAATATCTCAAGCACTGATCTTAGGAGCAGTTTAGGGAGGATCAGAATCTTGTAGCCTCCAGCTGCACGACTCATAAATCATAATTTCTAATCTTGTGGCTAATGTTAGTCCCAGGCAAAAAGGACATCTGCTTTGGGAAAGAGCTGTCTTTGTTTAAACTATAAACTAAGCTTCTCTCAAAGTTAGTTTGGCCTATACCCAGGAATGAACAAGGACGGCTTGCAGGTTAGAAGCAACGTGGAGTCTGTTAAATTAGATCTCTTTTGCTGTCTCAGTCATAATTTTGCAAAGGCAGTTTTATAAGTAAAGTTCCATTTTACAGTTATAAAATCCTACTAGTTTCCTCCTTAATTCATGTTTTAAATAAATGTATGTTTATTCTCTGAGTTATGCTTTTACCATTTTGAAAACTATCCTTTAATAGTGGTATCTGTGAAAGAGAAAGCAATAATTAATACACAGTGAGCATTTATTCCATGTCAGGCACTATGCTAAGGGTTTTATAGATTTAATCCTCATGGCGACCCTGTAAGTTAAGTTCTATTATTAGTTCCATTTTACAGATATGGAAGCCAAGGCCTAGAGGTTAAGTAACTTGCCTAAGGATCCAGAGCTAGTAAGTGGCCTATCTGAGATTTGAGACCTGAGATTTGAAAGACTTGCATTGTAACTGCACTTCAGTTAAGAGGGCAATTGAAATGAAATTGTGGGATCAGGTAAGGTTCCCAAATTTCAGAGGATAAGGCGTTGCTGCAGAGGGGAAAGAAGGGTGGGGCTTCCAGGTACAGGTCAGCCCTAAGAAATGTAGTTGGCCTGGAGAGCAGGGTGTGGGCTGAAGAGTGGTAAGAGATAAGGCTGAAGGAAACTTCAGGAGTTTCCTTCACGGAGGAAGGAAATCACAGAAGGGCCCTGTGAGGCCTGAAGCCAAGGAGTTTGGACTTTATCCTCAAACTACAGGATTTTAAGCAGGAAAAAAAGACATTATTGGATTGAGCTTTATTATCTTTATTGCTCTTGTTTGCAGTTATAAAAGAGGTATAGGCTTTTAAAAAAATTGTTACCAAAAAAAAAAAAAAAACACTGAGAGATTTGGCCCTTTTGGAAAAATGATTCTGGCAGCACTGTTGAGGCTGGATCCGAAGTGGTGAATGAGAAAAGACGGAAGCTGTTGAAAACTAAGCCAACAGCAAGGAAAACGAAGAGGAGGGGATGGAAAGGAGAAACAGTAAACTGGCTGAATCTACAGGATTTGGCAACTGTGGCATGGGGGGACAGGAAAGGGTGGGAGTGAGGGAGGGGCTGATGCACAGGGAGAGCCCCCTCAAGGTGTCTAGCTCAGAAAACCTGCTACTGCAGGCCTGGTTCTCATTCTTAGCATGTAAGAACTGAGATAGTACTTGAAACTTAAAGCGAAAAGCGTTGATATCAAGTTTGTACAACTCCCGTTCTAAAAAGCATATACAAATAGAGCCTGACCAAAGTACCCGGGCCCTTTTTTTTTGGGCCTCAAAGTGGTTAGAAGCGGCGGCGGGGGGGAAAGAGTGTGGAGAAAGGAAAAGAAAGATAAATCACAAAGACTACAACCATTATAAACCTTCTGTTGATAATTACACACATACAGATTGTCAGCACACCAGGTGACTTTTAATCCTGGTCCAGTTCCCCTCCTGGCCCTCTTAATGGCTTCTGGCCACTTCCTCTTGGGATCTGGCCAGAGTAAGCTCAGGAAATGCAAAGTTTTAATTCTGGAATCAGTAAAGCATATTAGGAAAGGAAATCCACAAATGAAAAAAACATCATATTATGCATTTCAAAGCCAAGGGACGGAATCAGATTGTATATTTGTGGGGACAGGAACCATTTTACACATTTTGGTGCAGAACTCAGGGATTGGTTTAGCCATTATTCACCCTCAGGTTCACCCAGGATTTGGTCTCTTGCATTCTTGTATGATTCCAAAGCTTCCATCCAGCACAACCTTCAGCTCTAGCAGCTAAGCTGCCTGCAATCCTGCTTTGTGCTCCCTGACAACCCGGGAGGATGACCCACTATGATGAAGGCCCAGATAAAGAGTCAGTATTTTTAATTATACTCACTTCCCTAGGATTTTGCAGGATCAGATGATAGAATATATTTGAAAGGCCTTTGTAAAATTGGATGAGCTATACAACCATCAGCTGTTCTTTATTCATTGTTGTTCTGGTTGATGACCTAACTAATACTTGCTACACTGCATTGCAGAATGTTCAAGGAGATTCAGATTTCTACAATGACTATGCACTTAATATACTGTTACTATGTACTCACGGTGTGCTGTGTACTTTCACACATAATCCTCAAAATAGTTTTATAATGTTTATCAAAGATCAGATAGATTTAACTTGCTCAAAAACATAATTTTTGATCTTTTTATGCTCTCCCAAGATTGGATTAGGTTTCTCCATGTGTTACCACACCACAGCAGTTACTACATATCTTCCCCACTACACTAGAACCTCTGGGTGCTAGGAACTGAATTTTGTTCACTGCTATATGCCCTCTATCCAGCTAATGGAGCCAGACACAAAACATAGAAGATGCTACAAAAAATAGTTTGGGTGAATGAATGAATGAAGGCTGATTTTATATCCATTGCTCTATTCTGAAAACTACTGTTTTCTTATTAACTTACTGTTCGTCACCTATTTTTCCCTACTAGAATGTAAGATGCCTGTGAAAACATATTGTGTTCTATTCACCGCTGGATTCTCAAAGCCTGAAAGAATGCCTGGGATATACTAAGTGTCCAATAAATATCTGTTGGTGAATGAACAAATGATAGCCATATGGACAAGCAAATTCCACCTCTTTTTGTGATATCACTATTTTTTCTTTTTTTTTTTTTTTGCGATGGAGTTTCACTCTTATTGCCCAGGCCAAGATTGCAGTGGCGCAATCTTGGCTTACCACAACCTCCACCTCCCGGGTTCAAGAGATTCTCCTGCCTCAGCCCTCTGAGTAGCTGGGACTACAGGCACATGCCACCATGCCTGGCTAATTTTGTATTTTTATAGAGACGGGGTTTCTCCATGTTGGTCAGGCTGGTCTCTAACTTCTGACCTCAGGTGATCTGCCTGCCTTGGCCTCCCAAAGAGATGGAAATACAGGTGTGAGCCACTGCCTCAGGTCTAGTTTGTGTATTTTCACTTAATATTATGCCATGTTTGTATCACAGGGACTTCATAACCATATCCATCTAACTATTTATTGAGGCCAGGCGCAATGGCTCATGTCTGTAATCCCAACACTTTGTGAGGCCCAGGCAGGAGGATTGCTTGAACTCAAGAGTCGGAGACCAGCCTAAGCAACATAGTAAGATCCAGTCTCTATAAAAGTTATAGCTATGAGGTCAGGAGTTCGAGATCAGCCTGGCCAATATGGTGAAATCCTTTCTCTACTAAAAAAATACAAAACTTAGTCAGGTGTGGTGGCATGTGCCTGTAATCCCAGGTACTCAGGAGGCTGAGGAAAGACAATTGCTTGAACCTGGGGGGCAGAGGTTTCAGTGAGCCGAGATTGTGCCACTGCACTTCAGCCTGAGTGACAGACAGAGCAAGACACCGTCTCACATACACAAAAAAGTTATAGTTAGCCCCAGCTACTTGGGAGGCTGAAGTAGGTGGATTGCTTGACCCTGAAAGGTTGAGGCTGCAGTGAGCAGTGACTGATAGTGCCACCTCACTCCAGCCTAGGCAACAGAGTGAGACCCTGTCTCAAAAACAAACTACAACAAACACAAAAAAAACACTGATACCCAACCTAATAATTTTTCAAAGAAATTGATAATTTCAAAGACAGGCAAAAACTTTCTTAGACAAATTTCAAAATCTGAAATTTTTAGGAAAAACAAGTTCCTTGTGCTTGATATATATTACCAATTGTGCTTGATACATATACCAATTTACTCAGCCACCAACCGGTAATAATTTATCATTTAAACTGTTGTGATGTAGTAGGGAAAATAGATATTTCATCAACCTTTCCATTTGCATTTGAAGACACTGCTGGTATAAAAAACCTTAGCCAAGATTATTTACTAGTTTTATTTCTTCTTTTATAGAATCGTTAGTTATTGAGGGGAAAAGTTTATCTGCTACTAGTATGGCATCTTTTCCCTATGGAGGGAGTGTGGTATTAGAGTAGAAAGACTAAGGACTTTGATATTCAAATCCATCTTACGTGAAAAGCTGGTTTATATGCACCATTTGGTGCAGTGTTAGTTTCATCCCTTCATTTATCAAAGAAAGACCAATATATTGGGAAGACTAAAAGGAGAAGCTGATCAAATAGGAGGATTTAATTGTTTAGCTAATATTCTTAAGAGTCACCCTGAAACTATCCTCTGGCAAGTAAGAGTCCACCTCAGGAATTATCATAGCCTTTTTACCCCTAAGCATGAACTTTTTTTTTTTTGAGACGAGTCTCGCTCTGTCACCCAGGCTGGAGTGCAGTGTTGCGATCTCCACTCACTGCAAGCTCCGCCTCCCGGGTTCACGCCATTCTCCTGCCTCAGCCTCCTGTGTAGCTGGGACTACAGGTGCCCGCCACTGAGCCCGGCTAATTGTATTTTTAGTAGAGACGGGGTTTCACCGTGTTAGCCAGGATGGTCTCAATCTCCTGACCTCGTGATCCGCCCGTCTCAGCCTCCCAAAGTGCTGGGATTACAGGCGTGAGCCACCGCGCCCGGCTGCATGAACTTTTTAGAGTCAAGTGCATCCACTTATTAACCTTCCTGACAACCCTAGGGGTGGGTACTAATTATTATTAACACCTTTTATTAGAAAAAAACCTTGATGCTTAGGGTGGCTGAGTAACTTGTCTGATCTCAGTTTAAACCCAGGCAGTCTCCCTTGCTAAACCACCAGTAGGATGTGATTCCTTTTGCTATCTATCTCCTCTGGGCAAGTCAGAGTAAAAGCAAAAAGTAAATATACTGATGCTCTTCAGCTGAGGAGAAAGATACTCTATGCTCTACTGCTTCCAACTGCTTACATTTGAATGACTTTGCCACAGTGGCCCAGACTGAATGGAGGAAAAAAGAGTGACTGAATCTAAAACCCTAAAGCTGGAACACATTTCGGGTAGTGACATATGTAAACCACCACCCCTCCCTGCCCAGATTCTTTTAAAGTCTGAAGCAACTTGCTTCAATTGCTCACATTTAGGCAAGCCAGGCAAACTTGAGTTGTCATTTCCCATCATACACTGAAAGAATGGTCAGTTACGTAAGTCTATCATTAACCTCTTTCTTCATGTCTTCTAAGCAGTGCCTGACTTGATTATTAAAACCAACCATAATGGCGGGGTGCGGTGGCTCATGCCTGTAATCCCAGCACTTTGGGAGGCTTTTCTGTTAACATTTCCTCATCTTTCTAAGCAAAAGTGTGTGTGAGGCGATGGTGGTGAGGGGCATACTGCACTGATGATTAGACTTATTATACTGTGAACCATTTCTCAGAGAGGGTAAAACCCAGACATTTAGCTTTTTCATACAAACATGCAACCAATATCCAGTTTATCAATCTGAGATTTATTACAATAAGCCATTTGTTCATATGGAAATATTAAATGGTTTTTAACCATTTATTTTACCATCATCCTTTCATTAATACAATACATAGTTTTGTACAAACTATGCATTTATGTTGGCTAGTTAAGACACTTCATAGATTTGGGTATAACATGGTAATATGATATGATTTATGTTACCATGACCTGCAATTGTTCAACCTATCAGTTTCTTGAATACTTCTCCTGCTTTGACTTGGGAGCCTGTTTCAGAGTGTGTACCCACGAACAGTCCCATGCCTTTTCAGGCACTGCAACTACCTAAGAACTGTCTATATTCCCTCTGTGTTACAGAGAAAAAGAAAAGCAGGTGCTTTATGCATACATCTATTTTCCCAAAGCAGCCACTGAAGCCATGTTAACTGAAATAAAACTTTAAATGCAGTCAATCTTCAAATGGAGTAAAGGACAACAGACTAGATCAGAAAGCACAGTTGCTTCCAGTGTTGACCTGCAACACAGAGATGATAAGCTGATTAATAAGGAGAGACTAAGAGTAGGCTTATGTTGAGCTTTAGTGTTGGTTCTGTTACCAAAACCGATCCTGAATAAATCCCTTAAGCATTTATCTTCAGTGGGAAAAAGTCAGGCTTGTACGGGTAATAAAACATTTAGTTCCAGCTTTGAGCCAGTTATAGGCATACCTTAAAGATACTACAGTAGGTTCAGTTCCAGACCATGGCAATAAAGCATGTCACACATCTTTTTTTAGTTTCTCATTGTATATGAGTTATGTTTACACTGTATCCAGTAGCTTTTTTTTTTTGAGACAGAGTCTTGCTCTGTTGCCCAGGCTGGAATGCAGTGGTGCAATCTCAGCTCACTGCAACCTCTGCCTCCTGGGTTCAAGCGATTCTCCTGCCTCAGCCTCCCGAGTAGCTGGGACTACAGGAGTCCACCACCACGCTTGGCTAATTTTTTTTTTTTTTGAGATGAGTCTTGCTCTGTCACCCAGGCTGGAGTACAGTAGCGCGATCTCGGCTCGCTGCAAGCTCCGCCTCGCGGGTTCACGCCATTCTCCTGCCTCAGCCTCCCTGAGTAGCTGGGACTACAGGCATCCGCCACCACGCCCGGCTAATTTTTTTGTATTTTTAGTAGAGACGGGGTTTCACCGTGTTAGCCAGGATGGTCTTGATCTCCTGACCTTGTGATCCACCCGCCTCGGCCCCCCAAAGTGCCGGGATTACAGGCATGAGCCACTGCACCTGGCCTAATCCTCATTTTTATAGAGGGGAAGAGAGGAGAGGTACACAGAGATTATCGACTTGGGTCCGAAGAAAATTAGAGTCGAACCTGAGGCCAAGCCTGCCAACACTCTCAGCAGCAGTTTTCTCCTCGAACAGTCTTCCACCATCTGCCATGATGCCCAGGTATACAAAGGGATTTTTTCATTGTTTCCTTAAGGTTAAATGCTCTGGATGCTCTCAGTTCAAATAAGATGGTTTTAAAATTCCCCTCCTCCTTGCCTTACAGCAAAGAAGAGAAAAGGAGAAATTCAAATGAAAATAAATCATATACCCAAATATCAAGGCTCACAAGCTGGATGATTTAATTCAATCAATTTAGCAAGGCCCGAAATGAAACCTGGTAATGAAAATGAAGACACAGCAATATTTTCCTGAAGAAAATAGACATTTGGAAGAAGAAATATTTTCTTAAAAAATGTTTATTTGGAAAAGTCAGCCTCTTACACAAGGTTTTGTGTCTATGCTTTTAACTCTGTCAATTATAGTGGTATTTTAAATGCATTGAATATAATTCATTGAATATCTATATCTTTCTGCCTCGATTTAAGTGATTTTAGGTTAAAAAAATATTTACAGTTTTCATTCTGGTCCACCTTCCCTCCTTATCCTTATACTGAATCAATTTCTCTAATTTTCAGGTAAGTGAAAGGGGTCACGAAATTTCTAGGTTTGTGTGGAGAGTAAGAATGCATCCAACAATTCAACAACGATTTTCTGTAAGGCCTTCTCTGAAAAAAGAGAAAGAATTACTTATTAAAACTAAGCACACTTAGCAACTTCTTTCCCAATCCTATCTTTATTCGTTTGTCTGGTGCCAAATTTTTCTGGCCCTTTTTAATTTGCAAACATTAAAAAATAAAATTAAAAAACAAAAAACAAAAAACAAAAAAAACAGCACAACAAAACACCAAACACACACATATCTTATGCATAGCACTAAGCTGGAAGCAGATATAAATGGGACCACTGTGAATCAAAGGGGAAAAATTCCAGGAAAAAAAAATTCCAATAGCTTCACAGTTTAACTGAGGTTTTGGAAAAACTTAAGTGAATTCAGCTGATGTTTGAAATATCTGTCTACATTTAATTAGGTGTGTTGTATTTACCAAGGAGGCACAAATATGTAGTTTTGTAGATTTTAATACTAACTTTTCCAGTGAGAAAAATAATACCAGGTGATTTCAAAAAGGGCAGTGATCTATAAACACTCAAAATGCATCTTTGAACAGGGGAGCAAAAATAGCTAATTTAATGAAAACAAACCTTAAGCACTGCACTTGGCTTCTAATAAGCATCCCAAGAAAAGGTACCTGAGAGGGGTTGACAAGTACACTGTGTCTAGAACAGCCAAGATGTTGCCAAAGTTTTATGCTTTGAATTTCCTAAATATGTAGCTAGCAGAAACATATGCCAGAAATCTACTGATGCTAGGAAAATATTTGTCAGCATTTTATAAAATCTCTAATTTTCAACCAATATTTCTGTTCATAAATCTTCCAGTGAAAATGTCTGAAATATATTACATGTAACAATGAAGCAAGATTAATTTTAAATTTTGGATTTGCCTCAAACAAGCTAGTTGTTATTTTTCCTTTTAACACAACACTCGAAATAGATGAATTCAGCAAAAATGGTTTAAGAAGTTAAGGCTCTCTAGAGTTCTAATGACTAAAACTTAAGGCACATATTATAATCTTTATGACACTATTAAAAGCGAAGATTAAAACAAAACAAAACAAAACCTACTTCTTTCCCGCATCTTTTGCTACCAATCACTCCCTCCTCAAAGCATATGTCATTTTAAATTCAGGCTATTGGTAAGGAGTCAAACAAAAATCCCACCAATGAACAACTGGTATGATTTCCACACAAATGTCTACTATTTGCATTGAGCACCACTGGTAGATTACAGGCCAGTAGAATATTTTCAGATATCCTGGGTCATCAACTGCTCAATTTTACCCTTCAGCCCCATGGATTCAGACTGGACTGTCCTCCTCCTTGGGCCCTTCTTCTGTGTCTTTCTGGTCCGGAGATTCTGCTGCTTTGGTAACTTCCTTTGGCTTTCCAGCAACATCTATACTGGTCTCTTCCTCTTTACTTTCCTTTTTCTGCTCGTTTGCTTTCTGTTCTTTTGCCAAAAGTCGATAATTGATGCCCATGCCAATGAAGAGATACATACCGGAAATAATTAGGACGATGCCACATGCCCAGTATGTGTATTTGTAGTCTCCATACATATCACTGAGCCGACCTAAATATGTAAAACGACAAAACAGTTATGTTTCTAAGAGTAAACAGGTTTTTTCTCCCCCAAGCAAAGCTTAAGGATCCATTCAGAAACATGTCAACCCAATCTTTAAAGAGTCCCAAAATGATGAATTAGTATAAGGAATTGCTGAAAATTAGCTGATCCTCTGTTTATAATGCCTCATGGATTTTAAGTGGCTTTTGCATCTTCTGTTATTTTTAGTAACTTGAAAATAGTTAACTCTCGGCAAACTGGAAATGGAAGAGACGCAGTGATCACCTAGAGTCAATTCTCTTAACACACTATAGAAATAAGCGTTGCTGGCCGGGCGCGGTGGCTCAAGCCTGTAATCCCAGCACTTTGGGAGGCCGAGGCGGGTGGATCACGAGGTCAGGAGATCGAGACTATCCTGGCTAACATGGTGAAACCCCGTCTCTACTAAAAATACAAAAAACTAGCCGGGCGTGGTGGCGGGCGCCTGTAGTCTCAGCTACTTGGGAGGCTGAGGCGGGAGAATGGCGTGAACCCGGGAGGCGGAGCTTGCAGTGAGCCGAGATCACGCCACTGCACTCCAGCCTGGGCGACACAGCGAGACTCCGTCTCAAAAAAAAAAAAAAAAAAAAAAAAAAAAAAGAAATAAGCGTTGCTGAAAGAGGCCTGGGAGTCTTGTCCAAGGCCATAGTGCTGTCCCATTTACCCAGGCCAATCCTCTTTCTCAGCATTTCCCAAAGAGTATTCCTGTGAACACTTGTCCAGTGCTAAAAATTTAAAAGCAATATCTTACACCCATTCTAAGTGCTTAATCCTTACAACAGGCAGATTCTATTATCATCCTCACTGGACAGATTTAAAAACTAAATTACAGAGATATTAGCTAATTTGTCCATGGTCACAAAACTAATAAGTGAAATGACTTGGCTTTAAACATAGAAATCTGACTCTGAAGTCTGCACCCTTAAGCATGTGCTACAAGGATACTGCTTTAATGTTTCAAAAGTCAAATGAATGGGTAAATGGCATATTATTTTCTTATAAAGGATTTGTGAAGTCTGGTAGTAAAGAATCCTATTTAACTTGATGTTTCCAAATTTTATTTTGGTTATGTAACTTCCATTACTGTAAAATTTATTAGCATCTCATTGAACTGGTATCTCTGGGAAAATTCTACCCTACACTTAAACAGGACTTAATACAACCAATTTAAATATGATTCCATATGGCTTTCTAACTCACTGCATCATTCATTAACAATATTTTTTTAGCCTTTATCACATACCAGGCACTGGCTCAGCTAGGCCCTGAGGATAAGGGTGAACAGAGGAGTTAACATCCACAGTTCAGTGGACAAGAGAGATGTTAATCAAGTAACTACACAAACTGTGACAAGTACTACCAGGGGAGTTTGAAAGAAGTGGGGTCAAGAAAGCTTTCCTTAAAGTGCCAACTAAGCTGGGATTTGCAGGATAGGAATTATCTAGGAGAAAGGGGATGGGAATTAGATCTAAGCAGAGAACTGCAGTGCAAGGGCACAATGGTAGGACAGAGCATGGTGTGTGAGGTGAAAGAAGGGCCAGGTTGCTGGGGCACAGAAAGCAGGAGGCCAGTGGTAGAAATGAGGCTGGAGGGACAGGTGGGGCCAGTCCATGCAGTGCCTTGCAAGCCACATTAGGGAATTTGCTTTTCACCCTGAAAGTAAGGGGAAGCAACTGGAGAGTTTTAAGAAATCTTGGCCGGGCGCGGTGGCTCAAGCCTGTAATCCCAGCACTTTGGGAGGCCGAGATGGGCGGATCACGAGGTCAGGAGATCGAGACCATCCTGGCTAACACGGTGAAACCCTGTCTCTACTAAGAAATACAAAAAATAGCCGGGCGAGGTGGCAGCGCCTGTAGTCCCAGCTACTCGGGAGGCTGAGGCCGGAGAATGGCGTGAAGCCGGGAGGCGGAGCTTGCAGTGAGCTGAGATCCGGCCACTGCACTCCAGCCTGGGCGACAGCGCCAGACTCCGTCTCAAAAAAAAAAAAAAAAAAAAAAAGAAATCTTGAAGAGTTCTGAACTGGAGACTTCAAGGAGACTGAAGAATAGCTGGAACTGATACAGGTAGACCAGTTAGGAGGTTACAGTGAGGAGCAGCCCAAACAGGAGACAAGAGCTTTGGATAAGGGTAGTAGTTGTGATGGAGAAAAATGGGCAGATGAGAAAAAGACTTAGAGCATAAAAACTGATAGAACTTAGTAACTCACTGGGTATGAGATGGAAGAAGACTGATCTCAAAAGGCAGCTATGGATCTTCTGTTATAACTCACTCACTCCCCAAATCAAAATTCCTAAAGTATGAGTCACATCCAGAAGGAGGGTCAAATTATTTTTTCACTACGTGTTATCTATTGAGCTATATTAATTTGAAAGACCAAGTATTCAATAACCTTCAGGAATAGTTCCCAAGTTATAATTAGTTTACTAGCTGCATGATCTTAGCCAAGTTACTTCACCTTTTGAAGCCCCTGTTCACTTACAAAATGGGGACTAAAACGGTCCTACCTCACATGGACTTGTGAGATACAACAGGAGATACAAAATGATAAGGACTGTCTCTGGTACACTGTGAGCTTACATGGTAGCTATTATTATACTATTGCTACTGAAATAAACTTTTGTTTTTTTGTTTTTTGGTTTTTTTTGCTTTTTGTGTGTTTTTTAAAAACTTATGGGCCAGGCGCGGTGGCTCACGCCTATAATCCCAGCACTTTGGGCGGCTGAGGCGGGTGGATCACTTGAGGTTAGGAGTTCGAGACCAGCCTGGCCAACATGGTGAAACCCTGCCTCTACTAAAAATACAAAAATTAATTGGGCATGGTGGTGGGTGCCTGTAATCCCAGCTACTCAGGAGGATGAGGCAGGAGAATTGCTTGAACCCAGGAGGTAGAGGTTGCAGTGAGCCGAGATCGTGCCATTGCGCTCTAGCCTGGGCCACAAGACCAAGACTCTGTCTTAAAAAAAAAAAAAATTATGTGAAATATACTCCATTTTTAAAATGAAATAATCACTAGTGCTTTAAAGATTGAGTTGTTTTTCTACATGCTTTTCTACACTAAGCACATCAGTTTTGTGATCAGAAAAAAATGTATTTTAGGCCAGGCGTAGTGGCTCACACCCGTTACCCAGCACTTTGGGAGGCCGAGGCAAGTGGATCATTTGAGGTCAGGAGTTAGAGACCAGTCTGGCCAACATGGCGAAAACCCGTCTCTATTAAAAATATAAAAATTGGCCAGCATGGTGGCATGCACCTGTAATCCCAGCTACTGGGAGGCTGAAGCAGGGGAACTGCTTGAACCCGGGAGGCGGAGGTTGCAGTGAGCTGAGATGGTGCCACTGCACTCCAGCCTGGGTAACACAGCAACACTCTGTCTCAAAAAAAAGAAAAAACACTGACATTTGTAACGATATTTGATCCTCCTTTTGGCTTGATGGTTCCATTTAATTAGATTCTATATTTGAGCAATTATCCTGTGCCAAGCATTGCCCCAGCACCAAGGGTACAGAAACGAGAAAGATTTATTCTTACCCAAATAGCTCACTAATGTTTGCTTTCTGTCAGCTTTCCCATCTTATATGCTTGTTTTGTAACAGAGCCACATTAGTAGGGAGACATACTGTACCTAAAAGTGGTGGCCCCAGGAGGACAGGACAGCATTCCACAATGGTCACCAATCCCACAGCGCTGGAGAACCTCTGGGGTCCAACAAGGTCCATCAGTGTTTCAAACAATACGGAGCTGAGCCACCCAAAGGCAAATCCAAAGAATCCCGCATAGACACAGAATCCAACATAGGTAGTGGATAAAGGTGCTAGCATATGACACACTCCATTTGCAACAATAGAAGCCGCAAAGAAATACTGAATTCGAGGTCTTATTGGCTTTGTGTTGGCTACAAGTCCCATAGATGGTCTGGCTACCATGTCAACAAAAGCCAGAATGGAAAGAAGGAAGGCAGACTTCTCACTAGAATAATGCTGACTCTTCCCATAACTACTAAGAAACACTAAAGGTGCAAAGAGTCCAAAAAACATGATCACATTTCCAGAGAGGTATAGCAAAAAGCCTCTGTGGGTGAACAGGGTTAAGTCCAGGAACTGATTAATTGTTTGGAAGATTGATCGTTTCTCCCGTTTAGGGTGTCTTCCAATAAGATCCGTATTTGCATCATGCAGACCTTTTTTTACACCAGATTTTCCAGCTTTCTGGAGGGATGCTTTAGACTTATCTTTCCCTGCCTTGGTTGGTTTGGGCCCGATTGGTCGCATGAGGGCTCCAGCGACACAGCAGTTTAGTAGCAAGCCTCCAAGAATTAGAAAGCTTCCTCTCCATCCAAAGATACCAAAGAAAACCTGATTGAGGGGTGCCAGAGTACAGAGGAACACAGGGCTGCCTGCCATGGCCAGTCCGTTGGCCAATGGTCGCCTTTTGTAGAAATACTTGCCAATCATGGTTAGAGCTGGATTCAAGTTGAAGGCAAGCCCAAGACCTGTGAAAAGGGAAAAATAAATAAATAAATAAATAATAAGAGGTATAAATAATGGAAAGAATAGGATATAAATCCTCATTGTTAGAGAACATGTTATGTAGTGGTTTAAAGTATGAGTTCTAAAACAGACAAGGGTTCAAATCTCAGTATCAGTGCTTACTGGCTGCATAATCTCAGACATGTATACCCTCCTATGACTGCTTCCTAATATGTAAAACGGGCAGAGGGTACTGTTGTGAGGAAGAAAAATTTGTTAAGCACTTAGTACCCACTGCCCAGCATGTAGTAAGCACTCAATACATGTTATTTTTATTATGTTGTTATTATTTGAAGGTGAATAATTGTCTATTTTGTCCAATCTAACAAAATCACCTTAAGGACTATTATGACCATATAAGATCATTAAGTTGACAGTAGAGATAAAACAAATTTACACTAAAAAATACATAAGGCCAGGTGCAGTGGCTCATGTCTATAATCCTAGTGCTTTGGGAAGCCAAGGTGGCAGGATTGATTAAGGCCATGAGTTCAAGACCAACCTGGGCAACATAGCAAGACCTGTCTCTACAAAAAGTAATTCGAAAATTAGCCTGGAGGCCGGGCGCGGTGGCTCAAGCCTGTAATCCCAGCACTTTGGGAGGCCGAGACGGGCGGATCACGAGGTCAGGAGATCGAGACCATCCTGGCTAACCCGGTGAAACCCCGTCTCTACTAAAAAATACAAAACACTAGCCGGGCGAGGTGGCGGGCGCCTGTAGTCCCAGTTACTTGGGAGGCTGAGGCAGGAGAATGGCGTAAACCCGGGAGGCGGAGCTTGCAGTGAACTGAGATCCGGCCACTGCACTCCAGCCCGGGCAACAGAGCGAGACTCCGTCTCAAAAAAAAAAAAAAAAAAAAAAAAGAAAATTAGCCTGGTATGGCAGTGTGTGCCTGTAGTCCTAGCTACTCGGGCGGCTAAAGCTGGAGTATCACTTGAGCCTAGAAGTTTGAGGCTACAGTGAGCTATGATCACATAACTGCACTCCAGCCTGGGCTATAGAGCAAGAACCTGTCTCAAAAACAAAAAAGAAAGAAATAACATATAGTACAAAATGATCCCTTCCAATATAGCACCACAACTTAAAAACAGGCATTTCCTAAGGCTCCAACTGTGAAACTTTCCTGAGAGATTAGAGAATTTAAAATATACACAAAGTTTTGGGAAAATAAAACATAACATTGTTAAGATGTCAAAGCTCCTGAAATGAATGTACTAACTTAATGCAATCCAATGCAAATGTCAGTGAATTTTACTTTCAGATTAAGGTAAAATGATTCTAAAGGATACTTAGAGAACAAATACAGAGCTACTAGGAAATTTTTGGTGGTGCAGAGGAAAAAGTGGGACCAACCAGAACATATTATTTAAATGGCTTTACAAAAGCTACAATCATTAGAGCAGTGTGGCTCTGTTTCACGTATCAGTAAAAATTGATCAGTGCAAGTGCAGAAACACTACAGAAAGTCTAGGAACAGAGTTGAAATATACAGAAACATTTGATGTAAGATAAAGTAGCATTTTTTTTTTTTTTTTTTTTTTTTTTTTTT
>NC_037668.1:5135273-5244097 GCF_003255815.1 Theropithecus gelada
TTTTTTGAGACGGAGTCTTGCTCTGTAACCCGGGCTGGAGTGCAGTGGCCGGATCTCAGCTCACTGCAAGCTCCGCCTCCCGGGTTTACGCCATTCTCCTGCCTCAGCCTCCCAAGTAACTGGGACTACAGGCGCCCGCCATCTCGCCCGGCTAGTTTTTTTTTGTATTTTTTAGTAGAGACGGGGTTTCACCGTGTTCGCCAGGATGGTCTCGATCTTCTGACCTCGTGATCCACCCGTCTCGGCCTCCCAAAGTGCTGGGATTACAGGCTTGAGCCACCGCGCCCGGCCTAAAGTAGCATTTTAAATTAATTCAACAAACAGTGAAATTATTCAATAAATAGTGCTAGCAGAAGAAATATTCAAAGAACTTTCTGACCTCATAGCAAACCATTCTTACATTTGTTAATAAGCTCTAGGGTCTATGATCCCTTACATTTTCACAAATCTGGTTCCCTGTTGTTATGCAGGTCTCTACTTAAAGTTGATTGTTCAGTGAGCCCTTACCTTCATTGCTTGCCCAGTTCTTCCCTGTCACAACACTCAGTTAAAGGTTTTATACAGCATTTATCACTGCCTGATATTTTTCTCATTTATTCATATATTTATGAGTTGTACTGTCTGTCTCCTCCTATTAAAGAGCTTAACTGCCTGACTTGTTGCTCTATCTCTATAGCACCTAAAATGGATCCTAACACACATACAGTTGTTGCTCAATAAGTATTTCATAAATAAATTAATAAATGAGCAAATGAACCAACTGATTAACCATGTGGGAACAAATACAGTTGTATTTCTTTTTTCTCATCTTACGTCAGATATTTTCATTCATTCAGAATTTTTTTTTTTTTTTTTTTTTTTTTTTGAGGCGGAGTCTCGCTCTGTCGCCCAGGCTGGAGTGCAGTGGCCGGATCTCAGCTCACTGCAAGCTCCGCCTCCCGGGTTTACGCCATTCTCCTGCCTCAGCCTCCCGAGTAGCTGGGACTACAGGCGCCGCCACCTCGCCCGGCTAATTTTTTGTATTTTTAGTAGAGATGGGGTTTCACTGTGTTAGCCAGGATGGTCTCGATCTCCTGACCTCGTGATCCGCCCGTCTCGGCCTCCCAAAGTGCTGGGATTACAGGCTTGAGCCACCGCGCCCGGCCCAGAATTTTTAAATGTAGCTGGGTGCAGTGGCTCATGTCTGTAATTCCAGCATGTTGGGAGGCCGAGGTGGGTGGATCACCTGAGGTCAGGAGTTTGAGACCAGCCTGGCCAACAAAGTGAAACCCCGTCTCTACTAAAAATACAAAAATTAGCTGGGTGTGGTAGCGAGCGCCTGTAATCCCGGCTATTTGGGAGGCTGAGGCAGGAGAATCGGTTGAACCCAGGAGGTGGAGACTGCAGTGAGCTGAGATCACGCCACTGCACTTTAGCCTGGCAGTGAGAGTGTCTCAAAAACAACAATGACAACAAAAAACAACAAAAAAACAGATTTTTAAATATAAAAACTAAAGTGCACTACACAAAAGTGGACAAATATTTTCATAATCTTGGAGCAGAAAACAACTTTCTCAGGATGCTATACGAGATGGAAACCATAAAATACTTTTTGAATACGTAAAAATTTTAGATGTTTAATAATGGGAAAACATTGGAAAAGATTGAATTTAAAAATACTTTTTAACAAAATTCAACATCCAAAAATTAATCAGGAGGCTGGGTGCAGTGACTCACGCCTGTAATCCCAGCACTTTGGGAGGCCGAGGCAGGTGGATCACGAGGTCAGGAGATCGAGACCATCCTGGCTAACATAGTGAAACCCTGTCTCTACTAAAAAAAAAAAAATACAAAAAATTAGCCGGGCGTGGTGGCAGGTACCTGTAGTCCCAGCTACTTGGGAGGCTGAGGCAGGAGAATGGCGTGAACCTGGGAGGCGGAGCTTGCAGTGAGCCGAGATTGCTCCACTGCACTCCAGCCTGGGCGACAGAGTGAGACTGTCTCAAAAAAAAAAAAAAAAAGAAAGAAAGAAAATAAGGATTAATACCAAGAGATATTGTTCTCACCTGTTAAATTGGCAAATTTTTTTTTTAAAAAAAGACAATATCCCGTTGTTGACAAAAGGGATAATCTTGGAATCTCTGATATACTGTAGTGGGACAATAAGTGAGTATAACTTTTTTAGAGGACAATTTAGCATACATATATTAAAACAAACACACAGC
This sequence comes from Theropithecus gelada, assembly GCF_003255815.1. Taxonomy (NCBI): domain Eukaryota; kingdom Metazoa; phylum Chordata; class Mammalia; order Primates; family Cercopithecidae; genus Theropithecus; species Theropithecus gelada. Next base: position 5,137,478 of record NC_037668.1, read on the forward strand.
AGTTCCTTTTCTACAAATTTATACTAAGAATATATTCATGTTCACAAAAGAATTTCAACCTAATACTGACAAAAACAATTTGTCAACAATTAAGAGATCAAATAAAATTATGTTATGTATGAGATTAAAATTGTTATGTATCAAAAGATTTAACAACATGGAAAAATGTTCATCATATATTGTTAAGTGGAAAAAAAACTGGTTACAAAATATTATACATAATTTGATCCTTTTTTGCTCTAAAAAAAGGTGTATCTGTGCATAGGAAAACACATGGAAGGATATATATAGAAATGTTAATGATATTCTTTGGATTGTGAGGTTATGGGTAACTTTTATTAATTATGTTCATCAACAGTTCATTATCTTCATTTAGTAGGGGGAGGAATTATCAAGCATATCCTCTACCCCTCAGAAACGTTATGTGGACATTCTATCAAATAGCCACTCTCGCACCGAGTTGCCACACACATTGTATCTACCACTACTGTCTATTCTTAGGACAAGGAATGCAATCATTCTTTCAATTCATTTACTCATTCAACAAACAATAAACATCCATCATATAATGGCAATTTCTTTAAAAGTTTGCTTTTCTAGTACTTTTATCTGTAGTTCTTCAAAATGATAATCAAGTCATTTCTATAAGAAAATAATTTCACTTCAGAGATCTGAAAGATGAATGCAGGTAAATACAAAATAGCCAGCAAAAAACTAATGCTTCCAAATGAATCAGTAGTAACTCACCTCCAACGAATCCAATACAGAAGTACAGTTCCTGTACAGTGTTACAGAAAGAAGCTGCAATCAAGCCACAGCCTGACAAGCAGCCACCAATAATCATGACTATACGACTTCCATATTTATTCACCAGGATACTGCTGATAGGACCTAAAAGATAACCAAAAATGTAGTAATATAAAGGAAACTGCTCCCTCACATCTATACAAGTATGAATGACAACGAATGACAAATCCTCCAAAATAAACAAGCAGCAATGATAAGAATACTGTTTTCTGTAATTATTTCTGAGTCATATGTGTACTAAAATAAAGATGTTAGAAAACATAATTGTGCAGGTTCTAAATCTAAAAATACTGGATGGAATTTTACTAAAATACAAAAGACCTGAAGTTATCCTTAATCTTTCTCTTTTAAGGCAGGGGCAGGCTGAAAACACCTTGGCAATGGATGTTCACAAGGTTCTTGATTTATCTAGGATATGATTAACATATATGTAGAAAGTGGCTGGGCGCAATAGCTCACGCTTGTAATCCCAACACTTTGGGAGGCTGAGGCAGGTGGATCACCCAAGGTCAGGAGTTGAAGACCAGCCTGGCCAACATGGTGAAACCCCGTCTCGACTAAAAATATAAAAATTAGCCAGGCATGGTGCCGTGTGCCTGTAATCCCAGCTATTCGGGAGGCTGAGGCAGGAGAACGGCTTGAACCTGGGAGGTGGAGGTTGCAGTGAGCCAAGATCCTGCCATTGCACTTCAGTCAGCCTGGGCAACAGAGTGAGACTCTGTCTCAACAAACAAACAAACAAACAAAACAAAAACATGTATGTAGAAAGTATGTTCTAAATTTCAGACACACACACTGATAGGAGACATATAAATGCATCTAAATACATTTTAGAGTACTTATATATTATCATAAATGTGGTTTGTGTTTTTTTTTTTTTTTTGAGACGGAGTCTCGTTCTGTTGCCCAGGCTGGAGTGCAGTGGCACGATCTCGGCTTACTGCAAGCTCTGCCTCCCACGTTCATGCCATTCTCTTGCCTCAGCCTCTTGAAAGACAGGGTGGGAGTGGTGGCTCATGCCTGTAATCCCAGCACTTTGGGAGACCAAGGTGGGTGGATCACCTGAGGTCAGGAATTTGAGACCAGCCTGACCAACATGGAGAAACCTTGTCACTACTAAAACCACAAAATTAGTTGGGCATGGAGGTGCATGCCTACAATCCCAGCTACTCGAGAGGCTGAGACAGGAGAATCACTTGAATCTGGGAAGCGGAGGTTGTGGTGAGATTGCGCCATTGCAACTCTAGCCTGAGCAACAGGAGCAAAACTCCATCTCAAAAAAAAAAAAAAAAAAAAGGTGGACTGAGGGAGTTTGTCTTCCCTTCTGTCACATGAGGACACAGACATAGGCACCATCACTACTTATTTAGTCTGCTGGAACTTTGATCTTGGACTTCCCAGCCTCCACTGTGATCAATACTTTGTTACAGCAGCCTGGGCAAACTAAGATAATCAGTTCATGAATTAGATCACAGCTAATTTGAAAATAATTTGAGCCAAGAATGGGGGCTCACATCTATAAACCCAGAACTTTGGGAGACCAAGGCAGGCAGATCACTTGAGTCCAGGAGTTCAAAACCAGCCTGGGCAACAAGGCGAAACCCTGTCTCTACCAAAAATAAAAAAGTTTGCCAGGTGTGGTGGTACACACCTGTAGTCCCAGCTACTCCAGAAGCTGAGGTGGGTGGATTGCTTGAGCCCGGACAGCAGAGGTTGCAATGAGCAGAGATTGTGCCATTGTACTCAGCCTGGGCAAGAGAGCAATACTCTGTCTCAAAAAGAAAAGAAAGAAAGAAAATAATTTGAATTTAAAGCTTGTGTAAGATGGAAACATTACATACTGAAAGAATACTTACAAAATATTTTTAGACCGGGCACAGTGGCTCACACCTGCAATCCCAGCACTTTGGGAGGCTGAGGTGGATGGATAACCTGAGGTCAGGAGATTCTGAGACAAGCCTGGTCAACATCATCACTACTAAAAATACAAAAACTAGCCAGGCGTAGTGGTACACGCCTGCAGTCCCAGCTACTCAGGAGGCTGAGGCAGGAGAATTGCTTGAACCCAGGAGGCGGAAGTTGCAGTGAGCAGAGATCACGCCACTATAGTCTAGCCTGGTCAACAGAGTGAGACTCTGTCTCCAAAAAACAAAAACAAAAACAAAAACAAACCAAAACGAAACAACAACAACAACAACAACAACAACAAAATATATATAGAGTCATAAGACTTTGTACAGCCAGAATAACAAAGATAAATACCAGGCCAGGCACGGTGGCTCATGCCTGTAATCCCAGCACTTTGGGAGGCCAAGGTGGGCAGATTGTTTGAGCCTAGGAGTTCAAGACTAGCCTGGGCAACACTGCGACAACCCATCTCTACAAAAAAAACAAAAATTAGCCAAGCGTGGTGGTGCAAGCCTGTAGTCTTAGCTACTTGGCAGGGTGAAGGGGGAGGATCGATCGCCTGAGCCCAGGGAGGCTGAGGCTACAGTTAGTGGTGATTGTGCCACTGTACTCCAGCCTGAGTGACAGAGTGAGAAATGCTGTCTCAAAATAAATAAATAAATAAATAAATAATAAAAAAGACCAGCTTGGGCCATAGAGTGAGACCCCATCTCTACTTAACAAAAATAAAAAATTAGCTGAGCATACATAGTAGTAGGGCCAACTGCTACTGGGGAGGCTGAGGCAGACATGATCATGCCACTGTACTCCAGACTGGTCAATACATTGAGACCCTGTGTCAAAAAAAAAAAGAAGAAAGATCCCACAAAACAAAGATCAATATCACCACACTGCTGACTTTGTGAGGTAGAAGTTAATACTGTAGAAGTTAAAGTTTTTGAAATATTTAAAATTCCAAACCACAAGTGTTAAGGTGATCCTTGTGGAACTTAAAATATGTAAATTTATACTTTCATGTTTTAAAAAAAGGAAAAACCAAAAGCAGGCAGGTAACATCTCCTCCCCACAAAATATACTTTAATAACCATCACTGTATATCTCTGACCCAAAGCACTAATAAAGAAAACAAAACCAACCATATCTCAAAACGTATTAGTGTTCACATTGTGGTCCAAGTGAACAAGTTAAAGGATTATCACAGTTGTAAAAGTGATGAAAACTATTTATTAGGGGATATACTATTTAGAAACCAAACCAAACGAACAACCCATTTAGTAAAAATTCTGCAACAAGGTTCATGATAGGCATTTTGTCTTTTAGTGTTATTTCAAGAAGGATGGGCCTAATTAGCTATGATTAAAAATAGAAAGGCGTACGGTTTATGGGCCTATTAAATACAAACTCAAAAAAATGTGCTAGTTATCTCACTAATTGCGTAAGGACAAAGGAGGAACTGTTTCCCCAAAGGAGAGTCACGTGCAATTAATAAAACTGACATCACTTACTTTTGATGCAAAACACAAGTGGCTCTCTAGCTCTTTGGTGGCACAGAATTGCAACATGTAAACTTCTGGTTTGTAGTCAACTTAAGAACACACTGAACACCTGGAGTACCTCTGGGTAATGTTTATACCAATTTCTTCAAGCCAACATAGTCAAAACCTGATTATAATCCTGGCCGAATGGAGTTCAAAGCCTGCAAAATTATTGGCTCTCAGAAGCTAATGCCCAAAGTCCCTTTCGATTTCTCTGAACTTACAAAAAAAGCAAACACTACAATTTAGCACTTAGGTTCTTTAATTTGATAGACAAAATAGGCCCATGTTTAAAATGTAAAAGGCACAAAAAGATAAGCAGTGGAAACATGTCTTCCTACTCCTGTTCCCAGTCACCCAGTTTCTCTCTCTCCATGGCAGCCAGTTACCTGTTTCTTCTGTACAATTTAATTATAGGCTTAATGAAATTATGATTTCAACTGCTTATTCCTGTTTCATGATCATATATTATTGTCTCAAAAGCATTATAAAGTTCTCAAAGGAAGGGATCAGTGTTTTCTGTCACTCACAACACCTAGCCCCGTGCTGAATGTACTCATAGAACTTGATAGATATTGGTTGAATATGGCACCACTTCAGCAGCCTAAGGCTAAGTTATTTATAGTTGAAACCTAGAATCATTACATTGGCTAGAAACAGTATTTTAGATGATGTTAAGTGAGCAACTTACTCCCTACATTTCCTTTACAATATGCCAAAGAAAACAAAAGAGAAGTAAGTGGTAAAATTTAAGTTTAGGGTACAGCTGACATGCTTTTAGGACTCATAACATCGCAAGTAATACGGAGGAGGTTTTATTCAGTTGATTCTAACATCATACAAAGATTTTACCTGAGACTTTGAACCATGCCATTAGGCCAGTCTGATTAATTTTAATTCTCCCAACATCAATTTTTAAAAATCTATATTTATGTTTACATTTCAAGAGTCTAGCAGGGATCAACAACAACAAAAAACCAGTTGTGCATACATCATTTTTATAACAGTCTTTTAAGCTCAATGATACATCAGTTGGAGCAAATCAAGGTCCCTCACGATTTTCTCATTTCCGTTTTGAAATGCTATAGTATTTCAAATACTATAGCGAGAGTTGCTATTGTTATCAGGAATGAAAAATGTGACTCTAAACACCAAGCTTTAGGAAATAACATTTCAAAACATCTCACTGAATAAGACTTTTTCTTTTTTTTTTAAAGTTACCTAATACAGACACTCTGGCTGCTTCATGAAAATTAAAAGAGCAGGCCTTAATAGGTACTTACCTCCACCATACATGACAGCCAACATTATGGAGGATATCCATGACACTTCGCTGGTGGTGGCATGGAATATACTTTCAATCTCTTTGAAGAAGACAGTAATAGATTTGGGAAATGCATAAGAGAAGCCGATGGAAATGAAAGCTCCAATTACCACTGCCCAGCCCCAGCCTCCATCTGGGGGGGTGTATCCAACTGGACCTCCAACTGCTGGTGGCATTTTAAGTGTAGATAAATTCCAAAACACAAGTCAAATACAAATATCTGAAAGATATAAAATTAAAATAGTATGTCAATATAAGGCACACCTATAAAACTCTTTTGTGAAATAAGAAATATAGCCAGACGTGGTGGATCATGCCTACTAGTAATCCCAGCTACTTGGGAGGATGAGGCAGGAGGATCATTTGAGGCCAGGAGTTCAAGACAGCCTGGGCAACACAGATCCTGTGTCTGTCTAAGAAAATTTTAAAAAAATTAGCTGGGTATGGTGGAGCATGCCTATAGTCCCAGCTACTCAGGAGGCTGAGGCAGGAGGATCACTTGTACCCAGGAGTTTGAGACCAGCCTGGGCAACATAAGTAGACTCCAACTTTACAAAAAAATTAAAAAATTAGCCAGACATGGTGGTGCGTGTCTGTGGTCCCAGTTACTCGGGAGGCTGAGGTGGGAGGACCACCTGAACCTGGGAGGTAGTGGCTGCAGTGAGCTGTGATTGTACCACTGCACTGCAGCCTGGGTGACAGAGCAAGATCCTGTCTCAATAAATAAATAAATAAATAAATTGGGAAACAAGAGACCTGATGAGATTCTGGGTTGGTCATTGCATCCATGTGCAGGGGGGATAGCATACCCCAATTCCATGGGGGAAGAGGCTCCTGTACTTGGGGACCCTTCCAGACTTCACCCTATGTACTTCTTCATCTGGCTTTCTTTTTTTTTTTTTTTTTTTTTTTTGAGACGGAGTCTCGCTCTGTCGCCCAGGCTGGAGTGCAGTGGCTGGATCTCAGCTCACTGCAAGCTCCGCCTCCTGGGTTCACGCCATTCTCCGGCCTCAGCCTCCCGAGTAGCTGGGACTACAGGCGCCTGCCACCTCACCCGGCTAGTTTTTTTTGTATTTCTTAGTAGAGACGGGGTTTCACCGTGTTAGCCAGGATGGTCTCGATCTCCTGACCTCGTGATCCACCCGTCTCGGCCTCCCAAAGTGCTGGGATTACAGGCTTGAGCCACTGCGCCCGGCCTCATCTGGCTTTCATATGTATCTTTTATAGTATCCTTTATAATAAACTGGCAAACGAAAGTGTTTCCCTGAGTTCTGTGAGCCTTCCTAGCAATTAATCAAACCCAAGGAGAGGGTAGTGGTAGCCCGATTTACAGCCGGTCAGTCACAAGTATAGGTTACAACCTACTTATGTATGATTGGCATGTGAAGTAAGGGTCCCAGTCTTGTGCGACTGAGCCCTTAACCTGGGATCTAACTCCAGGTAGTTGAAGTCAAAATTGAATTGAATTACGGGACACCCAGTTGGTGTCTCCTACAATTGCTTGGTATATGTGGGGAAAAAAAACCCCACACCTCTGGTTACAGTAGTGTTTTGTGATGTGCTGACTGTTGACTGTATAAAAGAAAAAAAAAAGGTGTTTTTCTCCTTCAGAACTTTATACTTAGCTCTCGAGTAAATGAATTTTTTTAAAAGTTACTTATCCAATAGACATTATCTTCTTTTAAAGACATTATCAGAAAAAGTTTTAGAGTCATAGCATTACCCATAATTTTTTGTAGCTTAAAGGAAAATAGCTTCTCACCACTTAAGAAATCATAATTGAAATAAACCCTTTTCAATAAATCAGTTAACATCATAATTCCTTAAATTATTATAGATAACCAAATGCCCAATTTGACTTGCCTGCTTGCAAAATTCACATAACACATAACCTACAAACACTTTAGGTGTGTTTTGTTTTGTTTTTTTGAGACAGAGTCTCACTCTGTCGCCCAGGCTGGAGTACAATGGCGAGATCTTGGCTCACTACAACCTCTCCGCCTCCCAGGCAGTTCTCCTGCCTCAACCTCCCAAGTAGCTGGGAATACAGGCGCACGCCATCACCTCTGGCTAATTTTTGTATTTTTAGTAGAGACGGGGTTTGGCCATGTTGGCCAGGCTGGTCTCGAACTCCTGACCCCAGGTGATCCACCCACCTTGGCCTCCCAAAATGCTGGGATTACAGCCGTGAGCCACCATGCCCAGCCCCGACACTATAGGTTTTAATATAGCCTTTGTAAGTTTTTTACCTTTTCCAAAACATATTTTTCCATACTTTCTTTTCACATTCTCTTATTTATGGCTGACTTAACGTACTAGGAGTGGGTGCCTGACTCACTGGATATGTAGCAATTTACAAAAAAATAAGATAATTCTAAACACCCAAAATTTTCACTTAACAGGCTGGGGAACTATCTCAGACAAGTTTCCTTTTATCTAATAGCTTTGATTCAAGGTATTTTTCTCCATTATATGACAAGAAATTCCTAAACAACAGCTAGCCAATACAGTTAAAATCAGAAATATATATATGATGTCAAAAGATGGTAGCTTTAGGCCAGGCGCAGTGGCTTACGCCTGTAATCCCAGCACTTTGGGAGGCAGAGGTGGGTGGATCACCTGAGATCAGGAGTGCGAGACCAACCTTACCAATATGGTGAAACCCCATTTCTACTATAGGTTCTAGCCAGTGCATGCAGGCAAGAAAAAGAAACAAAAGGCATAAAGAAAGGAAAAGAAATAAAATAGGCCAGGTGCAGTGGCTCACACTTATAATCTCAACACTTTGGGAAGACCAATGTGGAAGAATTGTTTGCCAAAAATTCAAGAACAGCCTGGACAACATATCGAGACCCTACCTCTACGTAAATTGTTTAAAAATTGGGTGTGGTGGTGCACATACGTAGTCCTAGCTACTTGGGAAGCTGAGGTGGGAGGATCACTTGAGCCCAGGAGTTTGAGGTTACAGTGACCTATGATCATGCTGTTGCACTCCACAGCAAGACCTTGTTTTCGCCGAGCGTGGTGGCTCACACCTGTAATCCCAGCACTTTGGGAGGCCGAGGCGGGCGGATCACGAGGTAAGGAGTCCAAAACCAGCCCGGCCAACATGGTGAAACCCCGTCTCTACTGAAGATACAAAAAATTAGCCGGGCATGGTGGTATGTGCCAGCTACTCGGCAGTCTAAGGCAGGAGAATCACTTGAACTCAGCAGACAGAGGTTGCAGTGAGCTGAGATCACGCCATTGCACTCCAGCCTGGGCGACAGGGGGAGACTCTGTCTCAAACAAAACAAAACAAAAACAGCTTTGTCTCTAAAAAATAAATAATAATAAAGTTGTTTTTATTCAGATGACAGATGTGTATAAAGAAAACCCTTTTCTTTAGAGTTTTCTAAAGAGATGTTCCTTAGAACATCAAATAAGTGAATTTGACTAGGTCTCAGAATACAACATCAATAAACAGAAACCAGTTGTATTTCTATATACCAGCAATGAACAATCCAAATTTGAAAAAATTTTTAAATGCTATTGTAAATGGTAAACTATATAGAAATAATTCTCACAAAAGATATATAAGATATGTACACCAAAAACTATAATACTGAGAAATTAAAATAGATAACCTATCCTCTTGGACTGAAATAATCAATATTTAAATCAGGCAAAGATTTCTGAAGGAACATAAAGAAACAACTATAAAAAAAAGTTGGCCAGGTGCAGCGGCTCACGCCTGTAATCCCAACACTTTGAGAGGCTGAGGCAGGCGGATCACGAGGTCAGGAGTTTGAGATCAACCTTGCCAACATGGTGAAACTCCGTTTCTATTAAAAATACAAAAATTAGCTTGGTGTGGTGGTGCGTGCCTGTAGTCTCAGCTACTAGGGAGGCTGAGGCAACAGAATTGCTCACTTCACCAAAGATACATGAATGATAAACAAGCACATGTAAAGATGCTGAACATCGTTGGTTATTTAAAAATGCAAATTAAAATCACAAAAATAAGATAGATAATTCCACGACTTTGTGGGGATATGAAGCCAATGGAACTCTCATTGCTGATGTTACAGTCCCTTGGAACACATTTCGGCAGTTCCTTATAAAGTTATAGATACATTTAACATATGAGCCAGCCATTACAGCCACAGGTATTACCCAGGATTTATATAAAAATTCTCTAGCAGCTTGATGCATAATAGCCAAAAACTGAAAACAACCCAATGTCCATCAACACATGAATGGATAAAAAATGGCATAGCTATATAATAGAATACTACTCAGCAATAAAAAGGAACTACTGATGCATGCAATAACATGGATGAATTGTAAAAGCATTCTGTTAAGTAGCAAAAAAAGCTAGACAGAAGATTGTATTCTATATGGTCACATTTATATTAAATTCTAGAAAAGGCAAAATTCTAGCACAGGTTGGGCATCTGTAATCTGAAAATATGAAACCAAAATCTGAAACTTTCTGAACACCAGCATGATGCTCAAAGAAAATGCTCATTGGAAAATTTTGAATTTTGGATTTTTGGATTAGGGATGTTCAACTGCTTAAGTAACTGCAAATATTCCAAAATCTGAAAAAATCTGAAATCCAAAACATCTCATCCCAAGCATTTTAGATAAGGGATAGAAAACAGATCAGTGGCCACCAGGGGTTGGGGGGAGGAGACTGCAAAGCGGTTTGGGGATAACTTTTAGGGTAATGGAAATACTTTATTATCATGATGGTGAGAGTTACTCATCAAAGTGTACATTCAAGTTAGTAAATTTTATTATGTCAATTATACCTCAATAAAGCTCATCAAAACAAAACAAAACAAAAAGTTCAAGGACAGTGACAAGGGGAATAAAATTTGTTCTGTGGCACAGGGAGACAATACAGAAGCAAAAGGAGAGGGCAGGCGAACTTCTTTGTCTTGGTTATCTGGATGGTTAAAAGAAAGAGGAAGAAGACAAAGACGAGAATAAACAAAAGGAGACAAGAGAAGGGCAGAAGACTCTTCTGAGAATTCACAACTCAGGCCAGTGTGAGCTCATGCTTGGCAGGAGATTATCTGTAGAAAATCTTTGTTTTTCTTCCAGAGATACATTATATTTGATTTTGCTAGCAAAGATTTCCCACAAACAAAGGCCTGCTAAATATAAGCTCACAATTGTGAGCACATCAAGAACCAATTAACTGTGAGTAAATGCAATGTCAATTCAACACAGTTGGATTAGACACTCAGGAACTATAGTCATAGAAATATGAATATTTAAATGACTAAAGACATAAAACAAGGCATTTAAAACATTAGAGAAAATTGTGTCTTTCTCTAAAAAAGATCCATTGAAGAAGATTAATTGATTTGAAATAGAACAAGAAATGGAAAGTAAAGTTGGCTGGACATGGTGGCTCTTGCCTGTAATCCCAGCACTTTGGGAGGCCGAGGAGGGTGGATCACCTGAGGTCAGGAGTTTGAGACTAGCCTGGCCAAAATGGTGAAACCCCATCTCTACTAAAAATACAAAAATTTGCCAGGTTTGGTGGCACGTGCCTGTAATTCCAGCTACTTGGGAGGCTGAGGCAGGAGAGTCGCTTGAACCTGGGAGGCAGAGGTTGCAGTGAGCTGAGATTGTACCACTGCACTCCAGCCGTGACAGAGCAAGACTCCGTCTCAAAAAAAAAAAAAAAAAAAGAAAGTCAAGTCAATGAAATTAATAACAAGTTAACTAGAAGACTGGACATAGCTATATACAGAGTCAGTAAACCTTAAGAATAGGTTTGGAGAGATTAGTCAGAATTCAGGCGAGAGTTTCATTCTGAAGCTATGAAAGAAAGGTTTTAGAATAGGAGGATCTGACATTTATCAAATGGGACTTTGGAAAAAGAGAATAAAGAGTGGAGAAGAGGCAACTGTCTCGGTAAATGAGTAAGGATTAATGACTAAGGATATTATAGACCTGAGGAACAATATAAATCCTCAGTTTGAGGAAGCAAGATAAAGAGAAAGATCTTAGAAGACAACTATTTAGAAAATACAGATGACACAGCTAACAAATATTCATACTGACAAAACAGTCTTCTTGACAATTTTGAAAAATTATCACCTACTATGTCTTCAAATATTGCTTCTCCCCCATTCTCTTTTCACTTTTCTGAGACTCCAGTTGGATATGGGTTGGACCTTCCCATGCTATCTACTCTCTTACTCTCCCTTCTATGTTGTCATATTATCATTCATTCCTTTGTTTTTCTGAACTTCATTCTGGATGGTTTCTTCTGTACTTTAGCTGTGTTTGGCACTAAAGATTAAGGTGATGTAACTTATGGGAAATAGCTGGCCAGTCCTCATTTTCAAACCAATCAAGTAAGAGATTTCTATTAAACAAAAGCAAACTTCATTTTAATCAAAATAAATGTGTTGATACACATCTCTGTGATAACTATCTCATTTTTCTAATAATAATCCTAACTTAGAAAACAGAGAAGGCGGCCAGGGGCAGTTGCTCATGCCTATAATCCCAACACTTTGGGAGGCCGAGGCAGGTGGATCACTTGAGGTCAGGAGTTCGAGACCAGCCTGGTCAAAACAGTGAAACCCCATCTCTAATAAAATACAAAAATTAGCAGGGCATGGTGGTGGGTACCTGTATAATCCCAGCTACTTGGGAGGCTGAGGCAGGAGAATTGCTTGACCCTGGGAGACAGAGGTTGCTCAGTCTGGGCAACAGAGCAAGCCTGTCTCAAAAAAAAAAAAAAAAAAAAAAGAGAGAAGGCAGGAGTTTGTTGTCCAGATGAAATAATTTTTCAATATTCTCCAGTATTTCTGACCTAACCTCTTTTTGGATTTCTATCATGGGACTCTCTCTAGGACTATGCATTCTGGAATTTTCCCTTCCTTTGAGATTTTTATTGCCTGGGACCACCATAAGAAATGGGATGAGTAAGAGATACTTCTCTTTTGTAGTGGGGGTAAAAGGCTTTTGGATAATTCAAGTTGGAAAAGAAAAAGTAGAGATCAGGCATCCATTCTCAAGAGGTAATTTTTAGCTAAGATTATCTCTCAACCTGAGGATGTGCAGAATAATTCCCTCAAAAATATAACCCAGTTTAAAAACTGAAGGTCTTTGTCCTAGGGCATTTCATCTACCTAGGATTTGGGTGAGATAAAAATATTTACAAGTTAAGGTTTCCTAAAATTTCTACTGGAATGAATATGAATAAAAGCTATTTAACAGGTCAGCTCTGCTAACAGAAACAGCCTAAATTCTAAAATGATGTTAAATAAAACAGCTGCAGGCATTGATTTTATGAGTTTTTTCTTCTTCTAAGTATGAAAAAAGAGAACACTTGAAAATTTTCAAAGAACTACTAAAAAGATTAATTCATCTCAGAATATTTACACACATAGAACACCCACACACAGACAGTAGGGCTGTTTAACACATCAAGCTCTGACTGGAACAGTGAATACGTGCTGGACGTGATTAAACCTTGAGTTTAGCTGCCAGCTATGATTTGTCCCAATTAAGGCAGTTACAATTTTTAGTCACTAAAGCTTGCCTCATCAAGTTAATACCTTATTCCATAGTGCCAAAATTAGATTGAAAGCTTCAAGAAGCTTTAAAAAAATTTAAAAGGAAATAAGAAAGTATAAGAAATAAGAGTATGCAAAATCATTATGAAAAACAGAACACTTCAAAAAACCAGACGCAGATTCAACACAATTCTGCCACCACCTGACAAATGGCTATCCCTGTTAACTTAAAAATTCTGATGGTACATAACTGAAAAAACAAAAAGTCAGTTAATATTATCTAAGCATATTATTTCCTTTTAAACTGGCAAATCTCAGCTATAAACAGAAGGGCTCATTCAAAAAGTAAATTATGAGAGCAGGCCCCCTTGCAGAGTACTCAGAGTTCCCTTGAGAAAACAGAGCACATGCATTCTTTGTATGCTAAAGCCCAAAGGCTAAAAGGGACTAAAGTTTAAGATTTTAATCCTTACAATGTGCACAGTAGCTTTCCTATCAGCTTAGCTATTATTGCCCAAGAGTGATGGGGAGACTAAAAAACAAAGTGATAGGGTAATGAGAAAAATTCATCAATTCATCTTGTAAAGGATGATAGAAAACAATAACCCTAATTTTTCTTGGCAATGACGGTGATAAGAATCACCTTCTAGATTTTCTGATATTTTTTTCTCAAAACTCTTATAAATTGTGCTAGTAAATTAATCTGGAAAGCCGAAGTTCTGCTCCATACCTGCCATGTCCTTGCCCCACTCCCAAAGAGAAGAGCTACAAAAGCCTTGAAAATAGTATTTATGATGTTATGTACACTTTCCTCATCAACACTTAAAGCCACTGTCTTTTCCTAAAATGACAACGACCAGTTTGTGAATTTATTTTTTTTTTTTTAATTTTTTTTTTAAATTTTTTATTTTTTGAGACGGAGTCTCGCTCTGTCGCCCAGACTGGAGTACAGTGGCCGGATCTCAGCTCACTGCAAGCTCCGCCTCCCGGGTTTACGCTATTCTCCTGCCTCAGCCTCCCGAGTAGCTGGGACTACAGGCGCCAGCCACCTCGCCCGGCTAGTTTTTTGTACTTTTTGGTAGAGACGGGGTTTCACCATGTTAGCCAGGATGGTCTCGATCTCCTGACCTCGTGATCCGCCCGTCTCGGCCTCCCAAAGTGCTAGGATTACAGGCTTGAGCCACCGCGCCCGGCCTCAGTTTGTGAATTTAAAACAAGCAGAAAGTATCCAAAACCAATAACCTTAAAATAATGTGTTACTAAGTATAAACTAGTTTTAGGTTTCAAATTCACATGGAAACATTCAAATCCAGAAAGGCTGATTTCCTGAAGCTATTGCTGCTAAAGTAGATAACCTGTTGCTCTCTGTAGCCCTAATCCAGCTTCACGGTTTACAGAACCACCTGTCCCAAGTTAACTTCCAAGATTCAAAGCCTAGGAAACCTCACTTTCATTTCTTTTCCACTTGGAAACCGAATACATTGAGGAAACCAAAACAATGAAAAAAATCAAGCAGAAAGTGCTAGTCAAAGAAGGAATATAACTACTGGATCTGGCTAGCCAAACACTCAGCAATTATGAAATGCATAATTTTGATCAAACTGCATATAAAGAATCTTAAAAAATGTAAACCTGGCTCTGCAAACTTCCAACTCTCTTTACCTACCCTATCATTCTGGGAAAATCCTATCCACATTACAAGAAGTTAAATATATTATTCTTATAAGAGAAATTAACAACTTGCCAACTAGAATGCTTAAAGAAGGATTTTAGGCCTATCTTTCAGAATTCTGTTTATGATAATTGATTTTAGATCTTGCTTTTAATTCATATTTATAATCCCTTAAAAAATCAATATTTTAGTTAATAATTTCCAGTTTTAAATTATTTACATAGACCACTCTACCAATAAATAGAAAGCATTTCTCTTTTTTTTTTTTTTTTTTTTGAGATGGAGTCTCACCCTGTTGCCCAGGCTGGAGTGCAATGGCGTGATCTTGGTTCACTGCAACCTCCGCCTCCCAGGTTCAAACTGCTTCAGTGTCCTCAGTAGCTGGGATTACAAGCACACGCCACCATGCCCAGTTTTTTTTCTTTTTTTTTTTTTTAAAACTTTTAGTAGAGACGGGTTTTTACCATGTTGGCCAGGCTGGTCTCGAACTCCTGACCTCGTGATCCACCCGCCTCGGCCTCCCAAAGTGCTGGGATTACAGGCGTGAGCCACCGTGCCCGGCCAACATATTTCTTTTTTAAGACAGCAGATCTCCAAAGAACAAGAGTAGGTAAGGATGTGGGGAAAAGGAAACCCGTGTACACTGTTGGAGGGAATATAAACTGGTGTAGTTGTTAGGGAAAACAATATGAAGATTCTTCAAAAAATTAAAAATACAATTACCATTTGATCTAGCAGTCATACTTTGGGTATGTATCCAAAGGAACTGAAATCTGGATCTCAAAGAGATTACCTGCACACTCCCATGTTCTTTGCAGCATTTTTCACAATAGCCAAGACATGGAAGCAACATAAATGTCCATCTAAGGAGGAACAGATTAAGAAAATGTGGAAAATACATATAATGGAGTATTATTGGCCTTAAGAGAGAAAGAAATCTGGCCGGCCATGGTGGTTCACGCCTGTAATCCCAGCAGTTTGGGAGGCCAAGGCAGGTGGATCACCTGAGGTCAGCCTGCCCAACATGGTGAAACCCTGTTTCTACCAAAAATAACAAAAATTAGCCAGTTATGGTGGCACACACCTGTAATCCCAGCTACTTAGGAGGCTGAGGCAGGAGAATTGCTTGAACCTGGGAGGCAGAGGTTGTAGTGAGTGGAGATCGTGTCATTGCACTCCAGCCTGGGGGACAAGAGGGAAACTCCTGTCTCCAAAAAAAAAAAAAAATCCTGCTACTTGCGACAGCATAGATGGACCTGGAGGACATTTGTTAAGTGTAATAAGCCAGACCCAGAAAGACAAACTTTGAATGATCTCACTTATATGTGGAGTCTAAAATAGTCATAGAAGCAGAGAGTAAAATGGTGATTGCCAGGGCCTGGGAGGAAGGGGAAATGGGAAGGTATTGATTAGAAGGTACAGAATTTCCACAATACAACAAAAGTTTGTTCTGGAGATACACTGTATAACATAGGGCCTATGATTAATTAACAATACTGTATTGAATTCTTAAAAATTTGCTAAGAGTGTAGACCTATGTTAAGTCCTCTTTACACAACAGGAAAAAGCAAAACAAACCACCAACAAGAACAAATGCAGCAGAAGGAAATTTTGGGAAGTGATTAAATTTATGGTACTGATGGTGATGGTTTCACAGTTGTACACTTATGTCCAAATACATCAAGTTGTATATATTAAATATCTATAGCTTTTTGTATGTCAAACATATTTCCAGGAGGCAGTTCAAAAAAGACAATGACAGTATGCAGCCCAAGATCACGGGAGAAAAATATTAGACATATGTAGAGATTCATAAATTTATCTTATTTTTTTCTGAGTTCGCTTTCTGTTGTTCATTGTTATCTGTCAGTTCTTTTTTGTTTCTTTTTTTGTCTTTTGAGACAGAGTTCTGCTCTTGTCGCCCAGGCTGGAGTGCAATGGCATGATCTCGGCTCACTGCAACCTCTGCCTCCTGGGTTCAAGTGATTCTCCTGCTTCAGCCTCCTGAGTAGCTGGGATTACAAGGGTGTGCTACCATGCCGGGCTAATTTTTGTATTATTAGTAGAGAAGGGGTTTCACCATGTTGGCCAGGCTGGTCTCGAACTCCTGACCTCAGGTGATCCACCCACCTCAGCCTCCCAAAGTGTTGGGATTACAGGCGTTAACCACCGTGCCCTGCATTTGTCAGCTTTTTAAAATAAGTTATGTATTATTTCTTTCATCATTCTAAATAAAAACTCAGCTTCATACTCCCTCCACTCCCCACCCCTGCCCATCCCCTGGCCCAAAAAGACAACAAATCTGGAAAGTTTTTGCTCCAAGGCAACCTTAAGCAGAAATGTATTTGGAAAAGGGAGTATTTTAATAGCATTTTCAGATAATTGAGGATATTCCTCTTTGATACTACACCAAAATTTGATGAGTGATTTATTTTTATTTTTATTTTTTAAAGACAGTGTCTCGTTCTGTCACCCAGGCTGGAGTGCAGTGCTGCAGTGGCTCACTGTAGCTCCTGGGCTCAAGTGATCCTCCCACCTCAGCCTCCCTCATGAGTAGCTGATATTACAGGCACGAAACACCAGGCCTGGCTAATTTTTGTATTTTTTTAGTAGAGATGAAGTTTTGCCATGTTTCCCAGGCTGGTCTTGAACTCCTGGGCTGGGTTCAAGTGATCCGCTGGTCTCAGCCTCCCAAAGTGCTAGGACTACAGGCGTGGGTCACACTGCCTGGCTGATAGTTTCATGATGATTAGTTATAAGTGAAATCTAAAGACCTCAATCTTGAGAGAGTCTTGAGGTCCTTGAAGGGTCCAAAAAAAAAACCACACTTTGAGAATGGCTGTTTTTTAAAATCATTAATTCAATTTGATTGCAAAAGTGACTAAATTGATACCTAATGGTTTATTCAGACTGCATATCATCCTGGTGCATTCAACTGAATCAGAATCAGGTTAGACAATGCTTTCTTCAGCACCATGTTTTTTTCAGTAAATTCTGATGTATAACAGGGATGTATTAATTACAGAAAAAAGCTGATCTATGTGTATACTGGAAAGGATGGTCAGAGATGGTGCAGAATACACTATTTTTCACTGTACATCATTTAGGCTCTATTTAAATAATATATATTTTATACTTTGATAAAAATTATGTACATACATCTCATTTATTAAAATAATTTTGATCAAGGAGGTCAAATTTACTATTTTTAGTCAGTTAAAAAAGAACATGCAATAATTCTATTATAGAACGAAATAATAATTCACTTTCTTTTACGAGTTCTTTGGACAAAATCATGTCCTTTGCAACAACATGGATGAAGATGGTGGCCATTATCCTAAGCAAACTAACACAGTAAACCAAATACTTTTCTCACTTATAAGTGTGAGCTAAACATTGGGTACACATGGACATAAAGATGGGAACAATCGTTACTGGGAAATACAAGATGGGGGAGAAGAGAAGAGGGGCAAAGGGTTGAAAAACAACCTATTGGGTTCTATGCTTACTTCCTGGGTGATGGGTTCAGTTGTACTCCAAACCTTACCATTATGGCATACCTTTGTAAAAAATCTGCACTTATACCCCAGAATCTAAAATAAAAGTTGAATAATGATGTAGTATAAAAAAAGAGTTCTTTGGCTTATCAAATTTATCTCCTATAGACCTCTTCCCATTTTCTTTTATTTTCTTTTTTTTTTTTTGAGACAGAGTTTTGCTCTTGTTACCCAGGCTGGAGTGCAACGGTCCGATCTCAGCTCACCACAACCTCTGCCTCCCGGGTTCAAGCAATTCTCCTGCCTCAGCCTCCCGAGTCGCTGGGATTACAGGCATGCGCCACCACACCCGGCTTATTTTGTATTTTTATTAGAGACGGGGTTTCTTCATGTTGGTCAGGCCGGTCTCAAACTCTCGACCTCAGGTGATCCACCCGCCTTGGCCTCCCAAAGTGCTGGGATTACAGGCGTGAGCCACTGAGACCGGCCCACATTTTCTTGTAGTCCTAAATACCACACGTATTCTTGGAGAGCATTCTCCAAACAAGAAATTTGTCCAAAGTTTTTCCTAACAAGAAAGCTTACAATGCACACTTGTCAGGAGCCTACAGGACCATAAAACATATGAAAGCTAACATTTGTAAGTGTCCTCATCTCTACTGTGATCTACAAAAGCCCTGTTTTGTTTCAAGTAAATATAGCATGTGCTAAATTTGTGATGTGATGAAATGGAGAGTGTTTGTAAGATCTCAGGGCCCTTTCACCACCTAAAGTAAGACAGAAGGAGGTTGAGAGGAGGGTTTCTCCAGCATAAATAATATCCCTTAATTTCCAGACTTTCTGACACCTCTCTCCGTCCACTGCAGTTCAAGTATGACCCCCCTTTTTTTTTTGAGATGGAGTTTCGCTCAGGTTGCCCAGGCTAGAGTGCAATGGCGTGATCTTGGCTCACTGCAACCTCCACCTTCTGGGTTCCAGCAATTCTCCTGCCTCAGTCCCCCAAGTAGCTGGGATTACAGGCTGGGATTACAAAATGCTGGTAATTACAGGTGTTAGCCACCTTGTCAGGCCAGTATGATACTTTTCTACCTTGTAAATGACTTTTGGTGAAGAATCTTTGCTAAATATTAGTCCAACTAGAGTCAGCTGAGCAAAGCTTCAATGCTGAAATTTTTTGAAAAGGCATAAACAAAGTTGAAGTAACATGAAGGCATGTGGACACAAAGAACCAGCCTCAAGAAATTTCCAGAGAATGGGATTTAACTACCAAATAATATGTATTATAAATATCTCTGGCTTGTTAGGTGAAATGGGTTTAAGTTTTCCTAGACAGCTTCCTGGCAATCAATGTTTCAGTTAACCAGCATTAAGAGCTACTTTTGCTATATCATGAACAAAGCCAGTCAACCTATTTCAATGAAAAATAAATAAATGGAAAATGTTGGCTTTCTATTTGCAACTTCAACTAAATTTCATTAAGATACAATATGCCTGAATAAGAATCAATCTTCACTTGTATTTCCATTTTACTGGGCATATGTTGATATATAATTCCAATTAATTTGACTTGACTTTAATACTCTACAATACCCTAAGATGCTACTATTGTGACCCCAATCCTAATCCTCTCGGACAGTACTTGTTTTAGATATGAGGAGGATTAAAGTAGTATAGAGAACTGATGAAGCTGAACATATTTGTAAATGGGCAAACTAACATGCAAACTTAAAGGTAATGAACATATATATACACAGGCGTGATATATGCAATATGCACACAATTGTGTGTGTATATTTACTTATTTTAATCTTCTTTTGTCAATCTCAGCCAACGTTATGTTTAAATAATCTGAATCTGGTAGCAAACACTCTTAATTCTCCTTGTAAGAAAATGACTTAACATCATTTGTTCAACCAAATAAGCATGATTTTATTTAGGGAGAATGAGGCTATTCTATAATAAAGGTGGGGGGTATAAAATGGATCACTTACTTTTGGGATAAGTACTCACATCAGTACAACTTTTTTCAAAAGATAGTGACCCATTCGTTTTAAACTGAAAACAGGAATTTTCCAGTGTCTACTAAAAACACTACAGATTAGCCGGGCATGGTGGCGCGTGCCTGGAGTCCCAGCTACTCAGGAGAACCTCTTGAACCCGGAAGGCGAAGGCTGCAGTGAGCGGTGAGGAAGAATGGGGTATACTTTGTTGGCTAACAAAGAAAGATTTGTAGAAAGGCAACATTTTAGGGTGATAACAGCTAAAGAAGATCAAATACCAATGTCCTAAATTATCAAACTTCATCGTATTGTTTTTGCAATTAAAATTGCAAACTGCCTGGGCGCAGTGGCTCATGCCTGTAATCCCAGCACTTTGGGAGGTTGAGGCGGGTGGATCACCTGAGGTCAGGAGTTCGAGACCAGGCGGGTGGATCACCTGAGGTCAGGAGTTCGAGACCAGCCTGGCCAACATGGTGAAACCCTGTCTCTACTAAAACTACAAAAAATTTAGCTGGGCGTGGTGGCAGGTGACTATAATCTTAGCTACTTGGGAGGCTAAGGCCAGAGAATCACTTGAACTCAGGAGGCAGAGGTTGCAGTAGGCTGAGATCATGCCACTGCACTCCAGCCTGGGCAATAGAGCGAGAGTCAGTTTCAAAAACAAAAAAACCAAAAAACAAAGAAAAACGAGGTTTGCCAATATTCTCATTACAAGTCAATGATAGTAAGGTTTATTTTAAGATACACAATAAACAATATCTACGTTTTTCCTATATTAGAAGTTCACAAACGAATTGATATCAGATAGAAAAAAAGTGACTAACTCTCCAGTATCAACAGCACTGTGGGTTATTTAGGTCTGAACCATAAGATTATTGGGTAAAAGTTGGACAGCTGCTCAAAAGTAGTGGCAAATTCATTTTTACTTTTCACAGCAAATCCCTGACTTCAAGAGTATTTTCCCAACCAATTTGGCACCTGGGCTAATTCTCAAAGTTACCCAACAGAGAAGCTAAAATACTGTAAGTCTTTAATACAGTGCAAAAAAAAATAGCATAATTAAAACAAAAATCATGAAATCCAGTTACTTTAGTTCTCTTTAATATTGGGGCTAAAGGATAAGTGTACTCACAGGGTAAGGAGGCAGATGAGGATATTCAGAGATTAGAAAATATCTTCTGTGGATATGGCAAAGCTTTAAGAGAAGTTAGCAGAACCAATTCTTTATTACATCAGTCACTGTTAAATGTATTCTTACAATTTTTCTTTTCCTTGATACTTTAAAAATTTTTTTTGAGACAGAGTCTCCCTCTGTCACCAGCTAATTTTTGTATTTTTAGTAGAGATGGGGTTTCACCATGTTGGCCAGGATGGTCTCCATCCCCTGACCTCGTGATCTGCCTGCCTCAGCCTCCCAAAGTGCTGGGATTACAGGCCTGAGCCACTGTGCCCGGCCTCCTTGATCCTGTTGTATCATTAATGCTTCTCATATTTATTAGTAGAGATTGAGGCTATATTTTGTCTCATAAGACGGAAAGGAAAAAAGAGATATTCTGATAAGGCTCACTGTAAGAGTTAGACATAGAGGAGGGTACGGTAATATCCTTACTATTTTTCTGAATACAACTTGCCACATGGAGATAATTCATTCCATGACATTATTCAATGCTCCTTAGGTAGCACCTTGAAAATTCTACGTAAGTTGTATGTGTATTTCTTTCTTTGTAAACAATATTTCCCTACTAATTTTAGCTGTGTGCTTTTAGATCATGAATTAAGGGGAGAGGTTATTTTTCTACTTAAAAAAAAATCCCTTTATCTTATCACAGGCCGGGTGCGGTGGCTCATGCCTGTAATCGCAGCACTTTGGGAGGTAGAAGTGGGCGGATCTCGAGGTCAGGAGATCAAAACCATCCAGGCTAACACGGTGAATACCCATCTCTACTAAAAAAAAAAAAATACAAAAAATTAGCAGGGCGTGGTGGTGGGCACCTGTAGTCCCAGCTACACGGGAGGGTGAGACAGGAGAATGGCGTGAACCGGGGAGGCGGAGGTTGCAGCTGAGCCGATACCGCACCACTGCACTCCAGCCTGGGGGACAGAGAGAGGCTCCATCTAAAAAAAAAAAAAAATCCTTGTATCTCAACCAAATATTAGCATTAGATGAACTTCAGGTAATCTACTTTTCCCAGTTTTTGAGAAGTAGAGAAAAATATGAAACCAGAAAAACCTTTCAGTGACGTAACGCTTTCTGGATCTAGTGCCCTCTACAGTCAAAGAAGCAGAAAAGTTTTTTTTTGTTTTGTTTGTTTTTCTTGAGAGGGAGTCTCCCTCTGTCACCCAGGCTGTAGTGCAGTGGCAGGATCTCGGCTCACTGCAACCTGCACCTCCTGGGCTCAAGCAATTCTCCTGCCTCAGTATCCCAAGTAGCTGGGATTACAAGCATGCACCACCACGCCCAGCTATTTTTTGTATTTTTAGTAGAAAGGGGTTTCTCCATGTTTGTCAGACTGATCTTGAACTCCTCACCTCAGGTGATCCACCCACCTCAGCCTCCCAAAGTGCAGGGATTACAGGTGTGAGCCACCGCACCTGGCTGTTCTGTTTTTTAAAGAATCATAGACTACAACTTCTGGCACAAAGAACTTACCAATCTTGTTTTCTGAGCTATTATTATACCAGCAATTTTGCCTTTTTTATGCTTCATTTTTGCCTTCTTCTCACAGACTGAAAAGAGTCCTATGTCCCTTTCACATATTAATTTATTTCTTGGTTGGTCAGGAGTTTCCAAATACAGATCCATTTCACATTTTATAAAATGACATGAGATGTCATGGAGAAAAGAAAGTTGGGGGCTATTTCCATCAACAGTAGGTTTTGCTTGGTAGAATTCTAAATTATATTCTGGAATAAATAATGATATGTGTTCTATTTTCTACAGCAACCCAAAATATATTCAACAAATCGGTATCTAAGTGGGCCATTTAAATTTATTAACACATAACCTATCCTGTTCCAGAATTTGAAGAAGAAATGTACTGGCTGGATTAAAGTTACAAATAAGTGAGTTGTCAGGATTATATAATTTACGTTACTTTGAATGTAAATGAGTATTTGAATATATTAATAATAGATGGTATTTCTATTACAATCTACTTCACTTCCAGTATCAGATGCCAAATAGGGAGAATAAGTGGATTATAATTCATTAAGAAAAAGGCTCACGCCTGTAATCCTAGCACTTTGGGAGGCCAAAGGTGGGCAGATCACCAGGTCAGGAGTTCAAGACCAGCCTGGCCAACATGGTGAACCCTTGTCTCTACTAAAAATAAAAAAATTAGCTGGGTGTGGTGGTGTGTGCCTATAATCCCAGCTAATCAGGAGGCTGAGGCAGGAGAACTGCTTGTCCCGGGACCCGGGAGGTGGAGGTTGCAGTGAGCCCAGATCACGTGATTGCACTACAGCCTGGCAACAAGAGTGAAACTCTGTCTCAAAAAAAAAAAAAAAAAAAAAAACTTTGAGGACTAGAGACAACAGAATAATATAACATTTAATTTTAAAGTTTTATTCTCATTCTAAACGTTTTTAAACCACCTTTTAAATATGTATTTATAACAATAACTAAAAATTCCTTAAGTCTGAACTTCGTTATGATGCTATCTTTGACTTCCCCCATTATCTCCAATAAAGATTTAAGTTGTTTTGTTTTCTTGTTTGCTTTACCAGTAACAGAAAAATCTCACAAAAGAGTATTAAAATTGAGTACTGTTTGCCACTGAAACATTATTCACCATTCTCTCCACGGAAATCTTTAGTAAAAGGAGAAAAATTTGCTGGGCGCGGTGGCTCACGCCTGTAATCCCGGCACTTTGGGAGGCTGAGGTGGGCAGATTACCTGAGGTCAGGAGTTCGAGACCAGCCTGGCCAACATGGTGAAACCCCATCTCTACTAAAAACACAAAAAATTAGCCAGGCGTGGTGGCATGTGCCTGTAATCCCAGGTACTTGGGAGGCTAAGGCAAGAGAATTGCTTGAACCCAGGAGGTGGAGGTTGCAAGTGAGCCAACATCACACCATTGTACTCCAGCTTGGGCAATGAGAGTGAAACTCTATCTCAGAAGAAAAAAAAGAGAGAAAACTTCACGTGATCTGAAGAGAAACCAGAGTGTACCATTCGCAAATGTTTACTTGCAAAGGTTTTTGGAAAGATATTTGCAGACATTAAAGATATATCAAAGTCAGCATTATTACCTCAAAACAGCACCACTAAATAGCCTTTTTAATTGCTAACAATATACATCTTAGACTATGCTGCCATTAACATAATTGTCAGTTCTTTTATTAGAAATATACAATATATTTCTTTTTTTGAGACGGAGTCTAGACTACAATATACAATTTTCTTTTTCTTTCTTTCTTTTTTTTTTTTTTTGAGACAGAGTCTTGCTCAGTCGCCCAGGCTGGAGTGCAATGGCGCTATTTAGGCTCACTGCAACCACCGTCTCCTGGGTTCAAGTAGTTCTCCTGCCTCAGCCTCCAAAGTAGCTGGTATTACAGGCACCCGCCATCATGCCTGGCTAATTTTTGTATTTTTGTAGAGACAGGGTTTCATCGTGTTGGCCAGGCTGGTCTCAAACTCCTGACCTCGGGTGATACGTCTGCGTGGGCCTCCCAAAGTGCTGGGATTATGGGCGTGCCCCACTGCACTGGCCAATATACAATTTTCAAATGAGTGTTTTATTTTATTTTATTATTATTTTTTTGAGACGGAGTCTCGCCCTGTTGCCCAGGCTGGAGTGCAGTGGTGCGATCTCTGCCTTCCGGGTTCACGCCATTCTCCTGCCTCAGCCTCCCGAGTAGCTGGGACTACAGGCGCCCACCACCATGTCCGGTTAATTTTTTCTATTTTTAGTAGTAAAATTTTTGTATTTTTAGTAATAGAGACGTGATTTCACTGTGTTAGCTGGGATGGTCTCGACTTCCTGACCTTGTGATCCGTCTACCTCGGACTCCCAAAGTGCTGGGACTATAGGCGTGAGCCACTAATCCCAGCCCATGAGTGTTTTATTTTCCTGGAAACTACAGTAATTTTTAAACCACTATCCTTCCTTCTATTCCATCAAGTTTTCTAGGTAAAAGAGTAAATACTAACAACAGCATCATACAACACAATAGACTGAAGTAAGGATGTGCATTTCTAATTTCCAGAGCAGGTATTTCAAACTTTAGGTTCATCAACCTCTTTTTTCCAACTGAGCAAAATAAAGGCCTGCACTAATAGTGACCTGTTGAAGACAAGGTATGAAGCAATTTTAAGTACATTTGAGGTTGTGAACACACCCAAAACAGGAAAAGAAAATCCCCCAAGTCTGTGAAGGCACCCAATGTTCCATTTAACTTATGGCACTTAAGATGAACTCCTTTGGAAACATAAACAAATACTTCTTGAATACAAAGGAAAATTATTATTATTATTATTATTTTGAGACAGAGTTTCGTTCTTGCTGCCCAGGCTGGAGAGCAATGGCGCAATCTCGTCTCACTGCAACCTCCGCCTCTCAGGTTCAAGAGATTCTCCTGCCTCAGCCTCCCGACTAGCTGGGATTACAGGCATGCATCACCATGCCTGGCTAATTTTGTATCTTTAGTGGAGACAGGGTTTCTCCATGTTGGTCAAGCTGGTCTCGAACTCCCGACCTCAGGTGATCCACACGCCTTGGCCTCCCAAAGTGCTGGGATTACAGATGTGAGCCACCACGCCCAGCCTCAAAGGAAAATTATTATGCCTTAATTTGTGAAAATCATTTTATTCTCTATTAGCATATACACAAATATTTTGTTCCCTCTCATTGTGAGGTCAGAATTTATGATGATTAGTAAATAAAACAAAGTCAATAACCAAGGAATGGCATCATGATTCTGTAAAATCCCGTGACATCAGCATCTGTGTGCTGTGTTGCTTCACAGGTTCTGGCTAACTTCATTCTAACTTTGGAACAGAAATAAAGAAGTTAGGAGCAGGGGGTCCTTAGACTCTTTGGCGCGAGGGATTCCTATGGAACCCTTGTCAGAATGTTTTCTTTTTTTAATATAATTTTATTTTTTTCTTAAACAAATAGAGACAAGGGTTTTGCCATGCTGCCCAGTCTGCTTTTGAACTCCTGGGCTCAAGTGATCCACTGACCTCAGCCTCCCAAAGTGCTGGGATTACAGGCGTGAGCCACCGTGCTCAGCCAGAATAATGTTTTTAAATGCACAAAATAAAATGCAAAGATAGAACTGTCAAAACACTTTAACTGGAATTAACAACGTGCTTTTAAAAAATAAAATAAGATCCAGCAGTGGGTCTAATAACCACAGTAATTTTGAGGTAGTGATAAGCTTAAACAATTTCAAGATAGCTATAACGGCTGCATTATGGTATGAAGTACATGATTTCTGTTGGTGACAAAGTCACAGGTACTGCTAATACAACCATGCGTTTGTTGCCTATATTCATATTTGAATGAAATTCCAAGTTTAATTAGAGGTTAATTAAAAGATGTAATATTTTGCCCCCAAACAAGTTTACAGACCCCCCGAATTCAATACACCTTGGGGAATCAATATGCAGACCCCAGGATAAAAACCTCTCATACAGGAACAGAAGAGCAGGTCAATAAAGTAAAAACATAAGTTTTGGTTCCCAAAACTCAAAAAGACAAATTATAAAGGCCCTGTTACTCTCCAAAATAGTCTAACACACCAGAGCAGTGTATAGATTTTCATTCATTCAATAATCTTCAAAAGGTTTGTATAGGAAGAGCAAAATCAGAGGGAGGACATATTTTTCAACCAATGATCAAATATACAGCTTATAATATCAGTACATTTTGAGGAAATTCTCCTATACAAAGGCTAAGTCATTGTAATTAAGTCAGATTCAACAATATCATGAGTTGTGATTAGCAACATGATAATGTAGATAACCAACAGAATTGGATCTTACTCTGCAAGAGAAATGGTCAGTGACACCCTTCAATGGTTCAGCCCATGCAGCCGTCTCACTGGTGTGGTGGATGTGAACCCTTCCTATCATTGTGCATACTGTGATCCCAGAAGATTGTTATTGCTGGACAGGTGGGGTAGCTCACACCTGTAATCCCAGCACTTTAGGACGCCAAGGCAGGAGGATGGCTTGGGGCCAGGAGTTTGAGACCAGCCAGGGCAACATAGTGAGACCCTATCACTAAAAGAAAGTTTAAATATATTAGCTGAGCATTATGGCCCATGCCTGTAGTCCTAGCTACTCAAAAGGCTGAGGTGGCTCTGCTTGAGCCCAGGAGTTAGAGGCTGCAGTGAACCATGATGGTTTCACTGTACTCCAGCCTGGGCAAGAGAGTGATTTTATAAATTTATAAAGTATAATTTATAGATTTATAACTTATATACTCTTCTCAGGATGACACTAGGAACCAAACATGCCACCTAAACTAGTCCTTCCATTCATTGTAAAAATCTCCTGTAACACTCCCTCCCTGCAAAGAGAAAAACATATAAACTAGGTAGCAGTATTACAAATGAAAAGTGGGGGGTTGGACAAGAAATAACAAAAGGGACAAGGGATTGGCAGAAACTGCATGTGGTAGGGCAGGGGGGCCTACTAGGAGAAACATTAAGATGATTCAGAGGTTTTAAGCCGGGCTACCTTCAAGAATGGTAGAATCAGAAGAAAAAAAACTAGGTTTGGAGATGAAGGAAACCTGAGAACAGGCAGAGATAATGAGCTTTAAGTGACATATTAAGTTTGAAATGCCCAGGAAGCAACTGGAAAAGCAGATCATCAATAAGAGTGTTCAATCCCCGTCCTTGAGGAACTTACAATCTGGAATCCTTTTATAGCTAGAGGTTTGGATTTAGTAGTGATTCTACTAGGTATTCCCTAAAAGCTGTGGGAACAGCAAAGTCCTCCAAGAAAGAGCATGAAAGACCAAAAGAAATGCCATCAATTTAAGGACAAAAATTTTAAATATTCTAAATACTAAAAGCCATTTGAAATGTTAACATCAAATGCTAAAAACACTTTTACAACTTAAAATAGTGGCCTTTTAAGAGGATATACCTCGATACATTTAAATACATTTCCAGAAAAAGACAGTGTCAATAACATACCATATTGTATTAAAACTTAAACTTTAATTTAACTTGTCCTTCCTATTCAAATTGTACCTTTCTTTATAGAGGTATTCTAGTTAAATTAAAAATAAATGGTAGAATTAAAGCCATAATTAATTCCACTTGTAAACCACTAGTGAAATAATGAAAATAGGCTATTAATGTAGTAGAAAGAGGGATAACCAAATATATGCCTCTTGAAGGAAGTACACAGCAATATCTAGGAATTATACCTGTCCTCTCCCCCAACACTCCCACTCGGAAATCAAACCTGAACTAAATTTGTTCAGTCTTCAATCTAGCTACCAATTTACAGCAAATACAAAGGATAGAGGGACATATTAAACTAGGACATGTTAAATCTATACCTGAGGGACATATTCATCAACATCCAGGATGAGAGAAACTAGAGGAAAAATGGCCTGGTTCCTTCAACAAATATTAGGTTGGTGCAAATGTCATTGTGGTTTTTAAATTACCATTAAAAGTAATGGCAAAAACCACAATGACGTTTGCACCAACCTTATAAGGAAAATACATTACGAGGAAAATAATTAAGATGAGGGAACCTATAGATTAAAAAGTTTAAGAGACATCCCAAACAAATGTAATATGTTAACGTGTTTGGATCCCAAATCAAACCAACCAATTATTTAAAAACAACTGAGGAATATTTGAATACTGACTGGATATTTGGTGATGTTAATTTTTAAAGGTAGGGTAATGGCACTGTGGTTATGATTTTCTCAAGAGTTATCTTTCAGATATCTATATTGAAATAAAACAAATGAAATCATTGGTAGAATTTGCTTCACAGTAATCCAGTAGGGTCTGGGGAAAGTAGATAGGGAAAGAGATAAATCGTGTCGCTCAATTCTTTGTGTTTTGAAATTTTCCATACTTAACTGTTCAAAAGGGAAAAAAGAAAAATACCATTCTCAGGGGTTGCCAACAAAAACTGAAAACAACAGTTTGAATTTTGTCTCCAAGCCTTACAAGCTGAGCAGCCCTGGTCTAGTCACGCAACTTCTTAGTGTCCCTGTTGGTTAAACGGAGACAAACAAATACCACCTAATAAACTCATATTCGTTCAAGCCAGAAAGGATATAAGGATATAACATGTTGAACGTTATATCCTTAACGTCTTTGACTTTCCCAGTCTCCCACATCTGGTTTCCACCAAATCCTGTCTGTTTCTCTACCAAATCCTGTCTTGTCCATCACTGTGGTCTCACACCACTCCAACGCCTCCTTTCAGCCTGTTTTCCACATCGCATACAAAATGATGTTCCTAAAACGCAAAATCCAATCAGGTTATCTCCAGCCCCACTGAAAATCCTTTTTTTTTTGAGATAGTCTTGCTCTGTCGCCTGAGCTGAGGTGAAGTGCAGTGGTGTGATCTCAGTTTTCATTGCAGCCTCCACCTCCTGGGTTCAAGCAGTTCTCCTGTATCAGCCTCCCAAGTAGCTGGGATTACAGAAGCACGCCACCACGCCCGGCTAATTTTTTGTATTTTTAATAGAGACAGGGTTTCACCATGTTGGCTAGGTTGGTCCTGAACTCCTGACCTCAAGTGATCCACCCGCCTCCGCCTCCCAAAGTGTTGGGATTACAGGCGTGAGCCACCAGTGCCCAGCTTGAAAATCCTTAAACTGCTTTCAATCAGCTTCAAAATAAGAGCCTCCTTTAAATTTTTTTACCCTCCTTGATTCCTTAAAATGGCTTACAAGGCCCTCCATTTTCTCATACTATCTCTTCAACTTCTATCTCTTTCTATTCTCTTTGACTTTATGCTTTAGCTTTGGTAAAATTATTTCAGCTCTTGCATTACACCCTGTACTCTTGAGTGTAGCTTCAGTGTTCATGTCTGGAATGTTCTTTCCACCCATCATCACTGCCTTGCCTGGCTAGCTCTTTCATCCTTGAAGTCTCAGGTTAAACAGTATTTCCTCAGAGAGGTCTACCCAAATTGCTTCTATACTAAGTTGAGTGTCTTCTCACACCTACACAATACAGTATTTGTTCCTACAGGAACCTGTACTTACCGTAGTATAACAGTCCCTACTTATTTGTAAAGAGTGTTTGCTGTGGCAATTATATATTTATCTGTTTTCCAGCTAGACTATAACTCTAGGAGGGCAAATGGTGAAATTTGTTCACTGCTGAATCCTAAGTCTCTCACAGTGCCTGGTAGCCAATAACAAACTGAACATACAAAATTCACAACAATCTGGACTGTTTTCCTCATACCCAAGTTCCATCTTCCTAGTCCTCTCAACTGCAACAAAAACAAGACAGCTATGAAGGCATTTACACAGAGATGTTAATCTTGCATAGGACTGAGCATTGTAAAGTGAATTGAAAACACGATGGGAATGCAGAACATAAGGAGTTGAGAAATCTATTTTCAGGCCGAGATAATTTGTATCCTAATTTACAATCTAAAGAAAACTCAGGAGTGCCAATCTAACAAAAATGAGTTCAATGACACACATACTTCCCACCAAACCATAATAAGTTTTCAGACCTAAGATGTTAGATCACTTAATCCCTCCAGCCTCAGTTTCCTTATGGGTAAAACAAGGGATCCTGATCAGGGTCATTAGGGTCCTTTCCAGGGCTAATATATGCCCTAATATTTAAAGGCTAAAAGATGTAAATTAGTGAAACACTAATCATTTGTTTTCATCCTATAGTGATGATTTTTTTCCTTTTTAATCTGTTTAAGGACATTACAGTTTACCCCGTTAAGCACAACTAAACCTTCAAATCTATTCAGCTATAAAAATCTTACAAAATGCTCCTCAGATCAACTTGCATATTTCACAAAGGTAACTGCAATCTGATGAAACAACAGCATCTACCTAAACCCAAAATGAATTACTGAAATATATTCAACTTCTGTGTAAATAATAAATCTTACTCACCACGTGTTTTAAGTGCTAAATATCTTGAATTGTTGGTCATTTCTATGGCAATCTGAAGGCAAAGTTGTGCCCCAGGGTGTAAGACTTGCGTTTATGAGTACTATTTAACACCTAACTAAAAAAACCGAAGATACATAGTCTTTGCATCACCTCACTGGGCTGGTGGTTGAGATAAAAAAATTGTTGAAACCAGAGTAATTTTTGAAAAAAAAAAAAATCAAAACAAGTTATAGTAAGTTACAGTAAATAAAGTAGCGAGTAAACATTTCACTGTTATCAGTAGCAGCCCAGTTTCTAATCAGCCACTGGAAACCCAAGGAAAGACTAAAGTAGTAACAAGTTTGTCTCCTGGTTTAGATTAATTACAAACTAGTTTTTGGCAACTGCTTGTTCCATCAAATATGTCACGACAAAGTAATAAAATGTTAAAACGCATGCTGGGGAAAAAAAAAAAAAAAAAAAGACGTACTTGGAACAAAAAGCTTGCATCGGACCAAGTGTAAACGCTATCCTCCAGATTTCTCTCAACAGGGCCGCCTTAAGTCCATGGTAGAAGGGTGCTGCGGCGGACGCTGGCAGCCACAGGTTGAATGACAAAGAGCCCCCGTCAGCACCACTCCCAGGAGTCTGCGGGCTGCCCCGTCCCCTCCGCAAAGTCTACTCGAACCCTGCAGTCACGCCTTGGCTGTGGGGAATGCGGCTCTCCGCATCACTCTCGCAAGTCACCACGTGGGGCAAGGATCGGTCGGCCAAGAAGGTTGGGGCGGACAATGTCACGAGTCATAAATAATTCCTGCCCCGAGTCCCTTCCCTTGGAACAGAAGCGGCCAGGAGAGTCTGGAGGTACCACATGAAGCAGCCTGTTATCCCTTTTCCAGATCAAAGCATCTCTGGAGGAGCCTATTGAAGACTTAGAGGGGAAGGGGACTTCCCCAACGTCACCGGGCACTACGACCCAACTCCTCGGCCAGGCCAGGGGCCGGCATATGACCACGCGGCCCGCGGCTCGGCTGAGAGAGGCGCTGTCCCCAGCGCCTCAAGGTCTCCTTCACCAGCACTGCAGTCCGAGGCCACGCGACTGCCTGTGACCACGATGCCCTCTGCTGGGCCGCCTCCCTCCCCCGGAGACAAAGTCTCCCAACCCCGGAGGTCCCCTCCGACCCCACCAGGGAAGCGAGGGCACCGTGGGGTCCGCGCCGCATGCCGCCGGCTGTTACCCAACTAACCGTTATAAGCGCGGATCGCAGCGCCGAGCGTGTGCGTGACGTGGTGGCGCGGGCTGGAGTTCCACGGGGCCCAGGGTCCGACTCCCGTCCTTCGCTCGCTGCCTCGTTTACTTGTTCCAGCACCTACGCAGCCATCCAGTCACGTAGCAGCTCACCACTTTGTCTGGTCGGGCCGGCGAGGCTGCCTTATAACCCGCCGGGGCCCGAGCATGCGCACAGGGGGCGGAGTCGTTTCTCCCGGCCGCCGCCCCCTCCCCGCCACACACACATCCGAACTGCAGCCCGCATCTCCACACGCTCTCAGCCGCGCGCGCCCTCTAGCTCGCCCGCGCGCGCCGGCGCCCCCCTCCCCGCCACGTGACCGGCGTCCCAGTCCGACCCGCGCGCTGCGCCCCTGCAGAGCGACGCGGAGCTACCGCACCCTGCCAGACTCGCCCGTTGGTCCTTGTCTGACGAGCTCTAGGCAACCTGCCCTCGTTCGGAACACAAATGTCGGTCTCACCCCTCAGTTTCTGCTAGAGAAATAGGAAAAGTCACCTAGAGGCCTGACCCTGATGGGTGGGGGGAGACGAGCGCGCGGAGTAGCGGGAAGCGTCTGAGGAGCGGGGACTGGGCAGCGTTTGAATGGATGCGGGTGCCGCTGGCACCCGGGAAGACGCCGGGGGCCGGCGCTGTGGAGCCGGGCACGGGCTGGGATGTGTTTGGATTCCAATCCGGGCCTGACACCAGTTAAGTGACCTCGGAAAGTTCCCCAACCGTCCGGGCCTGTTTCCTCCCTCTGAAGTGGCGACAGTAATAGAACTGACCTCGTAGGCTCGTCGGTAGGCCCTGAAGGGAGAACCCCTGCAACTTGCCACCGCAGAGCCAGGCCCGCGGCGGTTGGCGCCTGGTGGGTATTAAAGACAGTCGGGAAAGAAGAGCAGGTAAGAGGGCGGGGAGACTGGCCAGTGGGTTGGGGTGTGCACCTCGGCCACGTGGAGAAGCGAGAATGCAGGGGCCGGACGCCTATGGACGATGCGTGTGTGGGGCCGGATAGAATCGTGGCAGGCGGCGCTGGGGCTGATGCGCCTCACCCGGATTAGCCTCTGTAATCCTCACAGCCCTGTGAAGTGGGCGCTGCCGTGAACATTTTGTAAATAAGGGACCCGAGGCTCAGAGAGGTGAAGTAACTTTCCAGACGGCCCAGCTTGTCAGCGGCCAGCATATGAAGTCACACCCCAGAGTCTGTTTTTATCGTAATAGCCGCTTTGACCGGATAACCAACGTGTGTGTGTGTTGAAGTGATCAGATGACCATGGAGTGTCTCTGATGTCCAGGACTTTTGAGAAATACTGGAAAAGTATGAGGCAAGGCCCCTGCCTTCGAAAAGCTTGCAAGTTTTTGGGGGAGACTGTGTCAGGCACAAATTAACCAACATCTGTTGAGCACTTACTGCTTGCCAGAACCCTGCCATTCCCTCGTGTCTTCCTCCCTTCCAGGACTCACCCTCTCACTTACCCTCCCCCTCAATTCTCACAGCAACCCGGGGAGGTAGGCCTTATGGTTTCTGTTTTGTAAATGAAGAGCTTGAGATTGAAGAAGAGTACAGATTGGAGGATCAGGTCCTGAGAGGTCCTGTGTGCTTTCCAATAACAGTTCAGTGTGTTAGAAGACAGTATGGCATCCACGGCCCAGTACTACTAGTAATACAGTAATTGCTTTTTACATTTACATAAACACGGAGAAAGGGAAGGCATTTCGGGTCATTGGGGCAACCAGGACTTACAAGAGCAGTGCTAGGGTGGCAGCAGCAGTCAGGTAGATGGTAAGCAGAATTAAGTTAGAGAGAGAGGATCCTGAGTCTGATTTAGATGTACATTTATAAGGCCCTGTTCTATGGAATGTAGTGAGAAGTGGTTAAATAAGATGAATCCCAGAAAACCTCATAAGTAGGCTTATAGAGCCCCATAAGGTGGTAGATTGACAATACAGACCTGAGAGCCAGATCTGTTGGGTTCCAAATTTGATTCTTGCACTTACCAGCTCTATGTCCTCAGGCAAGTCATTTTACCTTTCCAAGCCTGACTCCCAACTCTGTAAAACAAGGATAATACCTACCTCAGGGTTATTATGATAATAAAACTAGTATTTATTGCAGGCCGGCGTGGTGGCTCAAGCCTGTAATCCCAGCACTTTGGGAGGCTGAGGTGGGCGGATCAATTGAGGCCAGGATTTTGAGACCAGCCTGGCCAACATGGTGAAACCCTGCCAATACTAAAAATACAAAAATTAGCCATGCGTAGTGGCACACGCCTGTAGTACCAGCTACTCAGGAAGTTGAGAGAGGAGAATTGTTTGAACCCGTGAGGCAGAGATTGCAGTGAGCCAGGATCTCACCATTGTACTCCAGCCTGGGCAACAGAGTGAGATTCCATCTCAAAAAAAAAAAAAAAAACAAGGTGGGCAGGGCATGAGGTCAGGAGTTCGAGACCAGCCTGGCTAATATGGTGAAACCCTGTCTCTGCTTAAAATACAAGAAGTAGCCGGGTGTGGTGGCACGTGCCTGTAGTCCCAGCTACTTGGGAGGCTAAGGCAGAAGAATCGCTTGAACCCAGGAGGTGGAGGTTGCAGTGAGCCGAGATGGTGCCACTACACTCCAGCCTGTCCAGCCTGGGCAACAGAGTGAGACTCTGTCTCAAAAAAAAAAAAAAAAAAAAAAATTAGTATTTATTTTGCAGTGTCTTACCATATAGAAAACACTACATGAAACCTAACCCTAAAGATTAACCCTAGAGGCCCTTCCCTTGAATAGACCCCAAGGAGGCTCTGAGAGGGGCCCTAACAGTGTGTTCAACAGGATCATACTTTGTGTTGTATTGCAGTTTTGTACTCCTATCCTTGAAGATAGATAGTCATCAAAATATAGATACCTCAGGCCCTACAAAACCTGGATCTGCCTTAAGAGATTTTAGTGTTGTGAAAAGAAGACTTCGGAATCAGAAGACCGGGTCCTGGCCAGGCACGGTGATTCACACCTGTAATCTCAGCACTCTGGGAGGCAGAGGTGGGTGGATCACCTGAGGTCAGGAGTTCAAGACCAGCCTTGCCAACATGGCCAAATCCTGTCTCTACGAAAAAATGCAAAAAAAAAAAAAATAGGCCTAGGCCAGGCACAGTGGCTCACACCTATAATCCCAGAATTTGGGAGGCCGAGGCAGGCAGATAACCTGAGGTCGGGAGTTCAAGACCAGCCTGAGCAACATGGTGAAACCCTGTCTCTACTAAAAATACAAAATTAGCCGGGTGTAGTGGCGCATGCCTGTAATCCTGGGAGGTGGAGGTTGCAGTGAGCTGAAATCACGCTGCCTGGTCAACAAGAGCGAAACTCCATCTCAAATAAATAAATAAATAAATAGGCCAGGCACAGTGGCTCATGCCTGTAATCCCGGCAGTTTGGGAGGCTGTGGCAGGCAGATCACAGGATCAGGAGTTCAAGACCAGCCTGACCAACATGGTGAAATCCCGTCTCTTGGGCGGATCACAAGGTCAGGAGATCGAGACCATCCTGGCTAACACAGTAAAACCCCGTCTCTACTAAAAAGTACAAAAAACTAGCCGGGTGAGGTGGCGGGCGCCTGTAGTCCCAGCTACTCGGGAGGCTGAGGCAGGAGAATGGCGTAAACCCAGGAGGCAGCGCTTGCAGTGAGCTGAGATCTGGCCACTGCACTCCAGCCTGGGCGACAGAGCGAGACTCTGTCTCAAAAAAAAAAAAAGAAAAGAAAAAAAAAAAAAAGAAATCCCGTCTCTACTAAAAATACAAAAATTAGCCTGGCGTGGTGGCATGCACCTATAATCCCAGCTACTCAGGAGGCCGAGGTAGGAGAATCACTGGGAACCTAGGAGGCAGAGGTTGCAGTAAGCCGAGATTGTGCCACTGCACTCCAGCCTGGGTGACACAGTGCAAAGAAAAAAGAAAAAAAAAAGAAGATCTGGTCCTATAACTGCTATCTGTGTTATTCTGGGCGGTTAACTCACTAAACTTTCTTGGGCTTTGGTTTCCTCGCCAGATTAGTTAAAAATAATACCTACTAGCCCAAACTGTTGTGTTAATCAAATGAGTCAGTATCTGCAGAAGAAGTAATTAGTAAAACTTTGAAAGTGTTCTATAAGTATTTATGAATTAATGTCATAATTTGTCTCAAGTACATAAAAGGGAAAAATCAAAAGCAACTCCAAGGCTCTTACGTGGAAAAATAGAAACAGGGTGGGTGGGTGAGCTGGTGAAAATAATAAATAATACAGGTGAAATTCTTGCTCTTCTGCCAGATTTTCTTCCTGATTTGAGGCACACAACATTGAAGAAATGAACTAGGAAGCATAGGATGAGAAATCAGAGTGGAGAGGAAATTGGAGATCATCTAAGGCACTCCTGACTTTTTACGGAAATGGAAATTAAGGTCCAGGGACGCTAAAAGACTTGTCTGAGGCCTCCCATCTAATGATTGGCATGATCAGAAACTCAGTTTCTTTAAGTGTAAAGAACAAGTACAATCTTTAAGATAAAATATTTTGTCATGGGGGTCTTCTAGAATCATTACATGAGGCCGGGCGCAGTGGCTCAGGCCTGTAATCCGAGCACTTTGGGAGGCGGAGGCAGGCGGATCACGAGGTCAGGAGATCGAGACCATCCTGGCTCACACAGTGAAACCCCGTCTCTGCTAAAAATACAAAAAATTAGCTGGGCATGGTGGCGGGCACCTGTAGTCCCAGCTACTCAGGAGGCTGAGGCAGGAGAATGGCGTGAACCCAGGAGGTGGAGCTTGCAGTGATCGGAGATTGTGCCACTACACTCCATCCTGGGTGACAGAGCGAGACTGTCTCAAAAAAAAAAAAAAGAATAATTACATCAGAACCAGAGAAGACCTGGTGCTTTCTACTGGCTTTTAGCTTTATCACTATCACAAAATTCTTAGGATTCACCTTTCTGTTTTAAAGGTTGATAGACTGGATGCTGCTATGGTAATCTGCCTCAGGAAAATGCTGGACTGTTGTTTGCAAGCTTGTTAAGTGAGCAAAACTTGGGAAGATTTCAAGGTAAGAGTTATAACTTCATAAGTTAGTGATACAATAAGAAATGCAAATGCAAACTTCAAAAAATTATGATATAGGTACTCTTTAAGCTGACTAAGTTGCTCTGTTGCTTTATCTGAAAAAAGAAAGATAAAATTACAGTGTGTTCTCCAGAATTCACCTACTTAACTTACATTCTTTCAGTTACTTCACCATTTCTCTGATGTAATAAATAGGAAGGTGCTATTTTGCCCATTTTAGTAACAATAATACAGGAAAGGATTCTTTTTTTAATTGACACGTTGTAAATGTTTTTTGGTAGTTTTTTTTGTAATTTTCATTGTAATTGCTGGCTTTTTGTATGTTTAGTTATTCTGGTGGTGAGGGATTTGCTTTACTGCTTCTTTGGGCCTTTGAGAATTTTTTTGTGCACGCACAGACACACACATACACATATATATAATATGTAATTATACATATTCTGGGTTACAGTTTGGTGTTTCCATACGAACAAATGTTGTATACTGATCAAATCAGGGTACTTAGCATATCTCTCACCTCATGCTGTTTTGTAATATACAATACCTTATTGTTAACAGCAACCCTACTGTGCAATAAAACACCAGAACTTATTCTTCCAATCTAATTGTCACTTTGTACCTGTTGACAGCCTTTCCCTCTCCTCCTTTCCCCTATCCCCTTTCTAGTCTCAGATAACCACTGTTCTCTTTGCTTGTAGGATATAAACTCTTACTTTAAAAAAATTAGATTCCACAGATCATACAGTATTTATCTTTCTGTGTCTGGCTTATTTCACTTAACATAACGTCCTCCAGGTTTAACCATATTTTCACAAATGGCAAGATTTCATGCTTTTTTTATAGCTGTATAATATTCTGTTATCCTTATGTACCACATTTTCTCTTTTTTTTCTTTGAGACTGAGTCTCGCTCTGTCCCCCAGGCTGGAGTGCGGTGATGCAATGTCAGCTCACTGCCTCCCAGGTTCAAGCGATTCTTCTGCCTCTGCCTCCCAAGTAGCTGGGATTACAGACACCTGCCACCATGCCTGGCTAATTTTTGTATTTTTAGTAGAGACAGGGTTTCACCATATTACTCAGGCTGGTCTCAAACTCCTGACCTCAAATGACCCACCCACCTCAGTCTCCCAAAGTGCTGGGATTACAGGCATGAGCCACTGTTCCCAGCCTCACATTTTCTTTATTCATTCATTCACTGTTAGATGTTTGGATTGATTCCATAACTTGGTTATTGTAAATAGTGCTGCAATAAACATAGGAGGGCAGATACCACTTCAATGTAACTGACTTCATTTCCTTTGAATACATAGCCACTAGTGGGACTCCTGGCTCATACAGTAGTTCTATTTTTAATGTTTTGAGGTAAAAATTTTCAACAAAGGTGCAAAGAACACACATTGGGAAAAAGTCTCTTAAATAAACGGTGCTGGGAAAATTGGAAAGTCACATGCAGAAGAATAAGACTAGACCCTGTCTCCACCATATACACAAATCAACTCAAAATGGATTAAAGACTGTCTTCCATAGCTGGTGTACTAATTTGTAATTCCACCAAAAAGTGTGAGTGTTGTCTTTTCTCCATATCCTAGCCAACGTTTGTTTTCTTTTGTCTTTTTTTTTTTTTTAAAGGTGGAGTCTCACCGTGTCACTCAGGCTGGAGTGCAGTGGTGCAATCTTGGCTCATTGCAACCTCTGCTTCCTGGGTTCAAGCAATTCTCCTGTCTCAGCCTCTCGAGTAGCTGAAACTATAGGCAAGTGCCACCATACCTGGCTAATTTTTGTATTTTTAGTAGAGATGGGGTTTCACTATGTTGGCCAGGCTGGCCTTGAATTCCTGACCTCAAGTGATCCACCTGCCTCGGCCTCCCAAAGTGCTGGGATTACAGGCATGAGCCACCGTGCCCCAGCCTGTTTGTTAATAGCCATTCTAACTAGAGTGAGGTGATATCTCATTGTGATTTTGATTTGCATTTGCCTGATGATTAGTGATGTTGAGCATTTTTTCATGTACCTGTTGGCCATTTGTATGTCTTCTTTTGAGAAATGCCTATTAAGGTCTTTTGCCCACTTTTAAATCAAGAAAATTTGTTTTTCATTGTTGAATTAAGTTATTTATATATTCTTTAGATATTAACTCCTTGTGAGATGTATAGTTTGCTTATATTTTCTTCCATTCTGTAGATTGTCTCTTCATTTTGTTACTTGCTTCCTTTTTATGTACAAAAGCTTTTCAGTTTGATATAATCCCATTGGTCTATTTTTTGCTTTTGTTGTCTATGCTTTGAGATCTTATTTTAAAACCCTTGCCCGACCCGATGTTGTAAAGCATTTCCCTTATGTTTTCTTTTAGTAATTTCATAG
This sequence comes from Theropithecus gelada, assembly GCF_003255815.1. NCBI lineage: Eukaryota > Metazoa > Chordata > Mammalia > Primates > Cercopithecidae > Theropithecus > Theropithecus gelada. Next base: position 5,177,507 of record NC_037668.1, read on the forward strand.
TTTCAAGTTTTGTATTTAAGTCTTTAATCCATTTTGAGTTGATTTGTGTATATGGTGGAGACAGGGTCTAGTCTTCGGCTTCTGCATGTAACTTTCCAGTTTTCCCAGTACTATTTATTGAAGAAACTGTCTTTTTCCCAGTGTGTTTTCTTGGCACCTTTGTTGCAAAACAGTTGACCATAGATGCATGAATTTATTTCTGGGTTCTTTATTCTGTTCCACTGGTCTCTGTGTTTGTGTTTATGCCAATACCATGCTGTTTTGGTTACTATAGCCTTGTAGTATATTTTACAGTCAAGTACTGTGATGCCTTGGCTTTGTTATTTTTGCTCAGGATTTATTTGCCTATTTGAGTCTTTTGTGGCTCCATATGATTTGTTTTGTTGTTGTTGTTGTTGTTGTTGTTGTTTTGAGACGGAGTTTCACTCTTGTTGCCTAGACTGGAGTGCAATGGCACAATCTCGGCTCTCTGCAACCTTCACCTCCCAGGTTTAAGCGATTCTCCTGCCTCACCCTCCCGAGTAGCTGGAATTACAGGCATGTGCCACCACGCCTGGCCAATTTTGTATTTTTATTAGAGACGGGGTTTCTCCATGTTGGTCAGGCTGGTCTCGAACTCCCGACCTCAGGTGATCCCACCTCCCAAAGTGCTGGGATTACAGAGTGAGCCACCGTGCCCGACTGTCTTTTTTATTTCTGTGAAATGTATCATAGGTATTATATAGAGACTGTAGTTTGTAGATCACTTTGGGTAGTATGGGTGTTTCAACAATATTAATTCTCCCATAAACATGAAATGTCTTTCCGTTCCTTTGTGTCTTCTTCAGTTTCTTTCATCAAGGTTTTATAGTTTTCAGTTTAGAGATCTTTAACCTCCTTAGTTAAGTTTATTCTTAAGTATCTTATTTTTGTGTAGCTATTGTAAATGGAATTATCTTCCTGATTTCTTTTAGGAAAGGATTCTTTTTAAACACAATATTTTGTCATTAAGAATACTGCCCTCCCTCATAATATATAATAATTTAATAGGGAATATGGAAAATGTGATTTGCTTTTGAACCATGTTTGAAGAAAGGGTTTGCTAAGCACATACCTGGAGTAAAGAAGATAATGTCAATCCTAAAAACTTTTTTTTTAAAGTTGGGAGCCCTCTCATTCAGAATACCATCATCTAATTTCAGGTTATATGTCAGGTATAGTCCTCCTGCTTTCAAAGGCCTGTGTCTGGATGTAGGGTGAATTTTGCCATTCTTTAAAGAAAGACTAACTCAGTATTCGTGAGATGCACTCTAAGCTCCTCCCTTGACCTCCCCCATTTCTCTTCAGCTCTCCTTGCTCTGTTTTGACCTATCACTTATCTTACCAGCCTGCACCAGTTTAGTATCCTAATCAGTTACTTCTCTGGCACTCTACAGACATGACATGACATGGTCAAAATAGTTTGCTAGAAAACAAAATGTTTGCAATAAAAATTTCTTCAACATGACAAATGAGTCAAAAATTATTGTTTCCAACTGCTGGTTTTTTGTATGTTTAGTTATTCTGGTGGCCAGGGATTTACTTTACTGCTTCTCTAGGTCTTTGAGAATTTTTTTGTGCACACACAGACACACACATACACATATATATGTTTCTTAAGGAATCATATTGTGTATACTGTTTTTTTTCCACTGAGACGGAATCTCACTCTATCGCCCAGGCTGGAGAGCAGTGGTGCGAGCGACCTCGGCTCGCTGAAACCTCCACCTTCTGGGTTCAAATGATTCTCCTGCCTCAGCCTCCTGAGTAGCTAGGCTTACAGGAGTGCGCCACCATGCCTGACTGATTTCTGTATTTTTAGTAGAGACGGGGTTTCACCATGTTGGCCAGGCTGGTCTCAAACTCCTGACCTCAGATCCACCCGCCTCGGCCTTCCAGATTGCTGGGATTATAGGTGTGAGCCACCACGCCTGGCCACTGTTTACTACTTTTTAAATATTTGCAGGCTGGGTGTGGTGGCTCACGCCTATAATCCCAGCACTTTGGTAGGCTGAGGCGGGTGGATCATGAGGTCAGGAGTTTGAGACCAGCTTGGCCAACATGGTGAAACCCTGTCTCTAGTAAAAATATAAAAATTAGCCGGGTATGGTGGCAGGCGCCTGTAATCTCAGTACTCGGGTGGCTGAGGCAGAGAATTGCTTGAACCGGGGAGGTGGAGGTTGCAGTGAGCCGAGATCGCGCCACACTGCATTCCAGCCTGGGCAACAGCAACCCTTTGTCTCAAAAAAAAAAAATATATATATATATATATATATTTGCAATGGCTTGATAATATGAGACATTTACATTGCTTCTTAATAATCATCTAGGAATTAATTTAGATTAAAAAGCACAAAAGTTTGAAACATACCTAAAATTTTATGAAAATCTGACAGTACTGCTTTAAAACTTTAAAGGTGGCAAAACAATCCATATGGAAAACAAGCAGCTGAGAATATTCCTTTTTGACCTGTTTATCTTCGAATTCAATTTGTTTTCAACCAGATTACCTGAGGCTCAATCTGTGTCATTCTAATTCCCACTCTGGTCTGATATGGCTTGACTCCTGCTCCTTGTCTTTGCTAGCCCAGGAGGATAGTTTTGACCTATGCTCTTTGTAACCTACATCATCGCTGTTTAGGATCTTTTCTAGGAAGCATTCTTTCTAGAGATGGTCCTATGTATTTGCCAGACCTGTTTTCTTCCTTGACCCCTAGCTACTAAAAGTCCTAACCATGAGTACCTTCCCTACCTCCCTCCTTTCCTCCCTCCCTTCCCTCCTTTCTTCTTTCCATCTCTAGTAAAGTATTTTAGGCAAATGGGATGGGGAGTTCAATAATAACAATAGTAAATTGATGACAGCCAAGATTTCTGGAATACTTACCATATGCTAAGCATTGCTCTAAGCACTTTAGATGTAGTAACACTCATTAATTCCTCACAAAAATGCTATAAACTAGGAACTGTTACAATCCCCATTTTATAGACATATACAGATACAGAGAGGTTAAGTAACGTCCCCAAGGTCACATAATCAGTATTGTCTCGAGTCATCAGAAAGTAGTCATCACGGCCGGGCACGGTGGCTCACACCTGTAATCCCAGCACTTCGGGAGGTCAAGGTGGATGGATCATGAGGTCGGGAGTTTGAGAACGGCCTGGCCAACATAGTGAAACCCTGTCTCTACTAAAAATACAAAAATTAGCCAGATGTGGTGGCAGGCGCCTGTAGTCCCAGATACTTGGGAGGCTGAGGCAGGAGAATGACTTGAACCTGGGAGGTGAAGGTTTACAGTGAGCTGAGACCGCGCCATCGCACTCTAGCCTTGGCAACAGAGCAAGACTCTGCCTGAAAAAGAAAAAAAGTAGTCATCATTTAGTTTTCACCAAAAATACACAAGTAGAAATTGTCATTTGTAACTATTAATACCATAGGAGACTAATCAATAGAATTTAAGGCCATCTTGACTTAGAAAAACCCTGTTTTGGGTTCCTTTTATGTTAATAGAGTGAAACAATCATTATGAAAGCATGTGCCATGAAAGCTGCCATTGAAACCAGAGATTCACCAAAGAGAACTACCCCCTGCTTATCTGAATTTGGGGTAGTTATCAGTCTCTAGTCAGCTAAGTTGGGGACAAAGATGATGGGACATGGTTTTGTTAGCAGCTTAAATTTTTTTTTTTTTTTTTTTTTGAGATGGAGTTTCACTGTTTCACCCAAGCTGAAGTGAAGTGGCGCGATCTTGGCTCACTGCAACCTCCGCCCCCTGGGTTCAAGCAATTCTCCTGTATCAGCCTCCAAAGTAGCTGGGATTACAGGCATGTGCCACCACACCAGGCTAATTTTTGTATGTTTAGTAGAGATGGGGTTTCACCGTGTTGGCCAGGCTAGCCTCGAACTTCTGACCTCAGGTGATCCACCCGCCTCAGCCTCCCAAAGTGCTGGAATTACAGGTGTGAGCCACCACGCCCAGCCAACTAACAGCTTAATTGGTCACCTATTTCTAGGAAGTTCTGGGTATCCTGGTCCCCATATTCCATGCTATAAGATCATTCAGTGTGAGAACCTGGACTTTAAAGCCCTCACCCAAAGCAGCAGCAGATAGTTGGAATTACTGGACGGCTGCACATCAAGCCTACTGTGACTCAGCCAAGGGTTGCATGCAGCGAAGGAGGCCTCTAACATCACAGTGACTGTCTTTGTGTATCTATCTGCCTGGGGATCCAGACCTGGGTGTTCTACCTGTACCTTCATACTGCTGCACTGGTGAGCAAGATGAGGCTTAAATAAAGCATACAATTCAATTTGTGGTTACCTCTGAGAACCCCAAATCTGCCATGGATCTCTGCACCACACAACACCTGTGACACCTGTGCCAAGGTGAGGTCCAGTAGCTACCACACCTACTTCTGAGCTGCATATTAGAGTGACGCCTTCCTGCCTACCCTCCCTCTGTCTTACCTTTTGCACAAATCATGGGCTCAGATGTTATACCTGTTATTGCACTCTGATACGATTATTTTATTTATTTATTTTTTTTGCAGTCATGGAATAAGGCCATACCCTGTGGGTAGGGTATAAAGGTTTCCCTCTATATGGTAGATATTATCAGTCATAGAAAAAGAGAATCCTCACACAGAAAAACTTGGAACATGGAACAGATGGAAGGTGGCACTTCTGGATATGCCTTTTTACATCTGAACTTGGAAGAGTTAAGAATTGTTGAAGGCCCTTCTCACTGATCAGGGGAAATAGCTTCTGTCACAGAGCTGCCTACTCCAGGAGAACCAAAAATAAAAGCAAACACTCATATTTTGTAAGTCTGTTCCCTGAACTTCTGTCAATCAAGTTTAATCTAAATCAAGGATTCAAACTGAGAAGCATTTAAGGACCAAGAAAAAGTTAATTAGCCCAGTATAAGTCAATAAGAAATGGTAAGCAGTATGGGGGAAAGGAGTGCCATACCCTTCTAGGCATCCAAATTCAAGCATTTACAATGTACTGCATGAAGCACTACCCTATACAGCACTAATAACAGCACAAACTTGCTTGACATTTCTACATAATACATTATTCATTAATTCAGAAGAAAAATAGAATTCTTAAAACTCCTAATTTCATTTTTTATTAATATAAAGGAGGAACCAACAACAGCAAAAAATTGTGTGGGAGTTAGAAAATAAGGACTAGGCGGCTGGGTGCGGTGGCTCACGCCTGTAATCCCAGCACTTTGGGAGCCCAAGGCAGGCGGATCATGAGGTCAGGAGATCGAGACCATCCTCACTAACACAGTGAAACCCCGTCTCTACTAAAAAATAGAAAAAATTAGCTGGGCATGGTGGTGGGCGCCTGTAGTCCCAGCTACTCTGGAGGCAGAGGCAGGAGAATGGCGTGAACCCAGGAGGCAGAGCTTGCGGTGAGCCGAGATCTTGCCACTGCACTCCAGCCTGGGTGACAGAGTGTGACTCTGTCTCAAAAAAAGAGAAAAAAAGAAAAGAAGGACTAACTAAGTAGGCAGATGTGGGGTGGGGCCAACAAAACGTGGCAGCCAGCAGACCAGTCTATTTCACCATGGTCTCTGCTGCAGTATTTAAGAAATAGGTAGAGCCGGCTAGGCATGGTGGTTCACGCCTGTAATCCCAGCACTTTGGGAGGCCGAGGCGGGTGGATCACCTGAGGTTGGGAGTTTGAGACCAGCCTGACCAACTTGGAGAAACCCTGTCTTTACTAAAAATACAAAATTAGCCAGGCATGGTGGCACATACCTGTAATCCCACCTACTTGGGAGGCTGAGGCAGGAGAATCGCTTGAACCCAGGAGGCGGAGGTTAAATTGCTTGAACCCAGGAGGCAGAGGTTGCGGTGAGCCGAGATTGAGCCATTGCCCTCTAGCCTGGGCAAGAAGAGAAATTCCCCATCTCAAAAACAAACAAACAAAGAAATAGGTAGAACTGGGCATGGTGGCTCACGCCTGTAATCCCAGCACTTTAGGAGGCTGAGGTGGGCAGATCACTTGAGGTCAAGAGTTTGAAACTAGCCTGGCCAACATGGTGAAACCCCGTCTCTGCTAAAAAAAAAAAAAAAAAAATACAAAAATTAGTCGAGCATGGTGGCAGGCACCTGTAATCCCAGCTACTTGGGAGGGTGAGGCAAGAGAATCGCTTGAACCCCAGAGGCAGAGGTTGCAGTGAGCTGAGATTGCGTCCCGACAGTCCAGCAACAGAGTAAGACTCTGTCTCAAAAAAAAAAAAAAGGTAGAAAGCAGAATGCTTCCTCCGGTGCCCAGGGTGATTTATGAAAGATCCCCAAGGAAAAGTTGAATATCAGAATGAGGGTCATTTTCACAGTCCCATCCCTATATGGAGACACTCCTTTCGTTATTACCTTTGGCAGATGAGGATTTGAGTTTAACAGACCTGATGGATTTCCATACAACTTCATAATTTCCCCCCATCTAAGACTCATGCTTCCATTTTTGTCACCATGGCCACAGCTGCTGAAATGGCTCACTAAACAGCCTTTATCCCCACACTACACCACTAAATGGACAAGTTCTTTTTTCTCTAGTGTCTTAAATTCATGGCCTCAGTCTGAGGCCTTTAGTTTTATACTGCTTTGAGAGAGTCATCTTTAAAGTCTTAGAGATATACATATACCTCTTACTGTTTACCACCTCTAATTTAATAGCAAGAAAGAAACTGGAAATCTTGTAGGAATATTCTCTGTTCTTTTTTTTTTTTTTTTTCAGATGAAGTCTCACTCTTGTCCACAGGCTGGAGTGTAATGGCACGATCTTGGGATCTTGGTTCACCGCAACCTCCGCCTCCCGGGTTCAAGTGATTCCCCTGCCTCAGCCTCCCCAGTAGCTGGGATTATAGGTGCCTGCCAACACGCGTGGCTAATTTTTGTATTTTTAGTAGAGACGAGGTTTCACCATGTTGGCCAGGCTGGTCTCGAACACCTGATCTCAGGTTATCTGCCCGCCTTAGTCTCCCAAAGTGCTGGGATTACAAGTGTGAGCCACTGCACCTGGCCAAGGAATACTCTTTGTTCTATGCTACCTACTAGGACAGCTAGTCTACTTAGTTATCCCCAAAACCAAAAGGATAGTAACTCAACAAGCTCAGAATACACCATTCTGCTTGCAGCCATTGTTTTCACCACTACTCCATTTCCCCCTGCACACATAGCTCATTACCTTGTCGCATGTACACTTGCTATAGTCACAGCAGGAACTAGAATCTGGAGATGTTACATGTCACACAAGAGGTCAATGAGAAGCACAAAACCATACATTGCAAATGGGTAACATATCAGTGTGGCCATCCAAGCAGAGGATTAGGTATGGCCTTCGTCTCATGTTCCCATTAGGCTCAGATGAGCTAGATAATGGGGTTTTGCTCCTGTTTCCTATTCAAAGATTAGTCAACCTGGGAGCTTTCTAATTCTATCATATGTATTTCATTTGTTTCACTAGTTACTCATTTGATCAACCCAGGGAAGACCATAACATGAATGAAACAAGTATGCTTTAACCGTAATATGGGATTGCATAATTCCGGCTACCAAGACCATTTAACAGAATCCAGTGGAATGAGGGAAGTGTGGACTACAGGAGTTAGTGGGGGAATTCTCAGTCACTGCAACCATGCTTCTAAACAAAGGCCTTCACCAAGAACCTAGGGCAATCTCATTCCATCTGCCAGAACTTGTAGGGGTATCACTAAATTATGCTTAGTCAAAATTATAATTTGTAGTTTATAAATACTATAAAACATATTTAAATCTAGGTCTACTTAATTTTTAGCTTCTGTTCTTAAGTGCTGGATTATTTTCATTCGTTTGTTTTGTTCAAAATCTTGACATTATAGGAAAGGATGGAGATGAGGAAGATGATGAGGCAGGAAAATACAGAACTGCTTCATAGTCCAACGCTGAACCTTTCTACATGCTGTTTCTTCTTCTTATAAAGCACTTCTTGGCCAGGTGTGGTGGCTTACACCTATAGTCCCAGCTCTTGGTGGGCAGGTCACTTGAGGTCAGGAGTTCGAGACTAGCATGGCCAACATGGTGGAACCCAATCTCTACTAAAAATACAAAAAAATTAGCCAGGTGTGGTAGCGTGCCTGTAGTCCCAGCTACTTGGGAGGCTTAGGGAGGAGAATCGTTTGAACTGGGGAGGCAGAGGTTGCAGTGAGCCAAGATCATGCCACTTCACTCTAGCCTGGGTGACTGGGTGACAGAGCGAGACTCCACCTCAAAAACAATAAATAAATAAAATAAATAAAAAGCACTTCTTCCTTCCGCTTGGTAAACTGTGTACAGAATAACATGGAGATGGAAGAGAGGCAGGTAGATTAACGGGGAGCAGTTTTAGTAATTATATTCTGTGATTCAGACCTCTTCTTAATTCAGCTTTCCTGCTAATTAATGTAAATTAATAAGGTTTCTGCTGGGCGCGGTGGCTCAGCTCTGTAATCCCAGCATTTTGGGAGGCCGAGGTGGGTGGATCACGAGGTCAGGAGACTGAGACCATCCTGGCTAACACAGTGAAAACCCATCTCTACTAAAAATACAAAAAAAATTAGCCAGGCGTGGTGGGGGGTGCCTGTAGTCCCAGCTACTTGGGAGGCTGAGGCAGGAGAATGGCGTGAACCCAGGAGGCGGAGCTTACAGTGAGCTAAGATCGGGCCATTGCACTCCAGCCTGAGCAACAGAGCAAGACCTTGTCTCAAAAAAAAATTAATAAGATTTCATAATTATTATATTTACTAACCAGGTTCTTTCTACATAATTATTGTTTACTTTCTAATAAATTACTTAGAAAGGCCACCTACAAATCCAAATTATATGCAAAATGTTTCATTTCCTATTTCCTTCCCAGGGATGCATAATTATTCTGGAAAAATCATTGGCAGCTGGGCATGGTGGCTCATGCCTGTAATCGCAGCACTCTGGGAGGCCAAGGCAGGCGGATCCACCTGAGGTCAGGAGTTCAACAAAACCAGCCTGGCCAACATGGTAAAGCCCCATCCTTACTAAAAACACAAAAATTAGCTGGGCTTTGTGGTGCACACCTATAGTCCCAGCTACTCAGAAGACTGAGGCAGGAGAATCATTTGAACCCAGGAGGCAGAGATTGCGGTGAGCTGAGATGGTGCCACTGTACTCCAGCCTGGGAGACACAGCCAGACTGTCTCTCAGAAAAAAAAAAAAAATTCATTGGCTTGTAAGTTAAAATCTTTATCTTGCTCTACCTTCTCTAGAATACCTACATCTCTTTTTTTTCTTTTTTTTTTTTTTTGAGAGGGAGTCTTGGTCTGTCGCCCAGGCTAGAGCACAGTGGCACGATCTCGGTTCACTACAAGCTCCGCCTTCCGGGTTCACACCATTCTCCTGCCTCAGCCTCCCAAGTAGCTGGGACTACAGGCACCCACCACCACCCCCAGCTGATGTTTTGTAGTTTTAGTAGAGACAGGGTTTCATCCTGTTAGCCAGGATGGCCTCGATCTCCCGACCTCGTGATCCATCCGCCTCGGCCTCCCAAAGTGCTGGGATTACAGGCGTGAGCCACAGTGCCTGGTCATTCTTATTTTTTTTAACATTATATATTCACAGACTTTACCAATTCATGGAAAGGATTCCTCTAGGATATTGGTGGACCTCTTGAAGCACTAAGAACCTCAAGCAAAATGTATGCAGTCTTTGTACTTTAAAATAAAGTATTGGCCGGGCGCGGTGGCTCACACCTGTAATCCCAGCACTTTGGGAGGCCGAGGCAGGCAGATCACAAGGGCAGGAGATCAAGACCATCCTGGCTAACACGGTGAAACCCCGTCTCTACTAAAAATACAAAAAATTAGCCAGGCGTGGTGGCGGGCACCTGTAGTCCCAGCTACTCGAGAGGCTGAGGCAGGAGAATGGCGTGAACCCAGGAGGCAGAGCTTGCAGTGAGCCAGGATGGCGCAACTGCGCTCCAGCCTGAGAAACAGAGCTAGACTCCATCTCAAAAAAAAAAAAAAATTAAAGTATTTCAACCAGGAGCAGTGGCTCATGCTTGTAGTCCCAGAACTTTGGGAGGCCAAGGCAGGATGATTGCTTGAGCCCTGGAGTTTCAGACTAGTCTGGCCAACATAGCCAGACCCCGTTTCTAAAAAAAAAAAAAAAAATTAGCTGGATGTGGTGGCACACACCTGTAGTATCTGCTTTGGGAGGCCCAGATGGGAAGATTGCTTGAGCTCAGGAGGTTGAGGCTGCAACGAGCTATGATCATACCACAGCACTCCAGCCTAGGTGACAGAACAAGACCCTGTCTCAAAAAACAATCTATTTCATAGATAAACATTCAGGCATTCCAAATTCCTACTGTGTTGTCTACTATTAAGAATGCATGCTGGCTGAGGCAGGAGTTCAAGACCAGCCTGGCCAACATGGTGAAACCCCATATCTACTAAAATACAAAAATTAGCTGGGCGTGGTGGTGAGTGCCTGTAATCCCAGGAGGCTGAGGCAGGAGAATGTCTTGAACCCAGGAGGCGGAGATTGCAGTGAGCCGAGATCTCGCCATTGCACTCCAGCCTGGAAGACAGAGTAAGACTCCGTCTCCAATAATAATAATAATAATAATAATAATAATAATCTGTGGAATTTAACATTCCTTTAAACTTAAAAAATAAGAAAAAGTAAATTAAAAAAAAAAAAAAGAATGCATGCTGGGGTCTGCTCAGTGATTCGCAAGGCAGGAGATCTCTTGAGCCAAGGAGTTTGAGACCAACCTGGGCAGAGTGGCAAGACCCTGTCTCTACAAAAAAAATTAAAAATTAGCAGGGCATGGTGGCACACTTCTGTAGTCCTAGCTACTTGGGAGGCTGAGGCAGGAGAGTCATTTGGGCTCATGAGTTTGAGGTTACACTGAGCTTTGATCATACCACTGCACTCCAGCCTGGGCAACAGAGTAAGACCTTATTTCAAGAAAACAAACAAACGAAGAATTCAGGGCTGGGCGGTGTGGCTCACACCTGTAATCCCAGCACCTTGGGAGGCCAAGGCAGGCAGATCGCTTGAGGTTAGGAGTTTAAGACCAGCCTGGCCAACATAGTGAAACCCTGTCTCTACTAAAATTACAAAAATTAGCTGGGTGTGGTGGCAGGCACCTTTAATCCCAGCTACTTTGGTGGCTGAGAAAGGAGAATCACTTGAGCCCAGGAGGTGGAGGTTGCAGTAAGCCAGTATCGTGACACTACAGCCTGGACAACAGAGGAAGACTCTGTCTGAAAAAAAAAGTTCAGGTTGGAGAATCCCTTGAGGCCAGGAGTTCAAGACCAGTCTGGGCAATGTAGCAAGACCTTGTCCCAAAAAAAAAAAAAAAAAAAAAAAAAGAATGCAAAAGTCATAGAACCTTTTCCTAGGAGAGAATGCTAGGAGGAAGGAGGGAAACAGTATATTTTAAGGTAAATAAGAAAGGCCTAGTGCCCCATGGATAGATTTTTCTATCTACATATTGGAGATAAGTTTAAATTTTGTGTTGTTTGGGTATTACTTCCTGCCAATGTGAAAAGTTAACCTTTCTAAGACAATCTCTACTAATAATTCGGACTTTTTCAAGATTTTTGCCTACTCCTTTCAAAGAGATTGCAAAACAATTTTAACTCACTAAAGAACATTTTTCACCTCTTGATTGTCCAGTAGAAGTGTAGTACGGTTCTTTTTTTATCTGTCCTTCCTTTGTTTTTATAGACTGGAAGGTATCCAGAAATAAAGGCATTCAGAAATGGAGGCACACATAGATGAAGGCAAAGGACATTCCTATGAAGGCAGGTCTGTAGGCAGCTGGTTATTTGTTTTTCTCTTGGCCTCTCTTGGCATTCTACCTTCATCTGGAAAAAAATTAAAAAGGAGGATACTTTACAGGCCCTGCCTCAAGTATCTGACTTCCCTGGAAATTTGATTCTCACATTCAAAATATATGGGGAGTTTGGTTCAGTTAAATTTTATCACACCAGAATTGTTGAAAAGCAATAAATTATTACTGTATGATTGGTGCCTGTTTGTTATCTTAGGTATCGTTATTTCTGTTTTTAACTCGTTTGGAAAACCATAGACTATAAACTTTTCTCAACCTTCGATGCAGAGCTCCAACCAAACTAGCAAAGGACATTTCCTCAAAGAAAGAGTATTTTTTTTTCTGTAACAATTTAAATTTCTGTCTTTCATTCTTCAAAATGTATCACTATAAATTTCCTACAAAAAGAGCTGTTTCTTCTCTTGGTATCATACAGATTGATTTGTGTAGATGTATATGTATGGCTATTAAATATTTGTTGGTATAAAATGGTGAGTGTCAGTATAATAATGATGATAACAAATAGCAGCTAACATTTATAGCACATACTCTGTGCCAGGCACTGTTGTAAGCATTTTACATAGAGTTGCTCAATCTAAAACCACTTTTACCTGGTTGTCTTTATTTATCTAGCAAAACTCTTTAAGAATCTATGCTGCAATATGCCCGCAACTGGGCCTTCACCTTCCCAACAAAAATAACTAGAATTCCAGTGTCTTCTCTTTATCAGTTTATCTCCAGGAAGCTGTCAACATTTTAGAACCATGCTAGTCCCCAAGACTTGATCTGATTATACAATAGGTAGCTGCATTGCCTATCTTAGGACATAGACCAGTAAACAAAACCAAAGGTAACTTTGCACTTAGTATAAGCCATTGATGTTAGCTTCACTGAAGTAGGAGAGGCAGTAAAAATGTTGACGTGAAGTCTGCTCTACCTTTCACCATCTTTCAGAAAAATATTGATCAGGACTAGCCTCCTCAGCAAATGTAGGCATATATAAAAATGTACTTCTTCATCCTTTATGATGTAATAAAGACTGATGGCTTAAACTTAGAAATCTAACAAAGTGACAAGTTTTTTTCTCCCAATTCAGACCTATTTCTGTTCTTGAAAAGACATTTAAGCCAGGCACAGTGGCTCACGCCTGTAATCCCCGCACTTTGGGAGGCCAAGGTGGGCGAATCACAAGGTCAGGAGTTTGAGACTAGCCTAGGCAACATGGTGAAACCCCATCTCTTTTTTTTTTTTTTTTTTTTTTTTGAGATGGAGTCTGGCTCTATCGCCCAGGCTGGAGTGAAGTGGGGCGATCTCCACTCACTGCAAGCTCCGCCTCCCGGGTTCACACCATTCTCCTGCCTCAGCCTCCCAAGTAGCTGGGACTACAGGCGCCTGCCACCGTGCCCAGCTAATTTTTGTATTTTTAGTAGAGACGGGGTTTCACCATGTTAGCCAGGATGGTCTCGATCTCCTGACCTTGTGATTAGCCCACCTCAGCCTCCCAAAGTGCTGGGATTACAGGTGTGAGCCACCGCGCCCAGCTGAAATCCTATCTCTACTAAAAAACACAAAAAATTAGCTGGGCGTCATAGCAGGTACTTGTAATCCCAGCTACTCGGAAGGCTGAGGCAGGAGAATCGCTTGAAGCCAGGAGGCGGAGGTTGTAGTGAGCCGAGATTGCGTCACTGTACTCCAACCTGGGTGACATAGTGAGACTCTGTCTCAAAGAAAAAAAAAAAAAAGACATTAAGTCTCATACAATTATGAAATTTCACGATTCCAGAAGGCTTTAGTAATCAAAATACAGATTTAAGACACTTATTCAGTCATTTCACTTAATTCAGCCATCTATTCATTTATTCATTCATTCCATCTTTATTGAATTACCTACTATGTGCAGTACAGTTACTCCAATCTTATCCAACATTGGACTACTAACTAGTAAGATTTTTGTAATTCTATTTTTAAATTATTCCTTTACATGGGACAAAATTCAAAAGGTATAATATACAATGAAAAGGAAATCTCGCGCTGGGCACGGTGGCTCTTGCCTGTAATCCGACCACTTTGGGAGGCCAAGGCAGGCAGAGCACCTGAGGTCAGGAGTTCGAGACCAGCCTGACCAACATGAAGAAACCCTGTCTCTACTAAAAAAAATATAAAATTAGCCAGGTGTGGTGGCACATGCCTGTAATCCCAGCTACTAGGGAGGCTGAGGCAGGAGAATCACTTGAACCGGGGAGGCGGAGGTTGTGGTGAGCCGAGATCATGCCATTACACTCCAGCCTGGGCAACAAGAGCAAAACTCCGTCTAGAAAAAAAAAAAAAAAGGAAATCTTGCACCCCAGTTCCCCAGTCATTCACCTCACCTCCTCAAACAAAACAAGAAAAAGAACAATTAGGCCAGGCTTGGTGGCTCACACCTGTGATCCCAGCACTTTGGGAGGTCCAGTGGGCAGATCACAAGGTCAGGAGTTTGAGACCAGCCTGACCAACATGGTAAAACCCCGTCTGTACTAAAAATACAAAAATTAGCTGGGCATGGTGGTGTGCGCCTGTAATCCCAGCTACTCAGGAGGCTGAGGCAGGAGAATCGCTTGAATCTAGGAGGCAGAGGTTGCAGTGAGCCGAGATTGGATCACTGCACTCCAGCCCGGGCAACAGAGTAAGACTGTCTCAAAAAAAAAAAAAAATTTAAAAAGTTATAATAAATACAGGCTTAGAAAAGAGTAAAGTCTCAAAGCAAGGTAAAGGGGCAATAACTTGTGTGAAGATGTGCATTGTTATTTCACACATGGCTAACATGTTACAAGTTGTTATCTTGAATGGCCAGCTATCAATAATAACATGCTTAGCCAGTAAGTCAGAGCCCAGCAAGGGGGTTCTGTAGATTTCCAGTTTTTCTGGATTGGTTTTTCTTCTAAGGGCTAAAAGGTTCTAATGAAGGTAGCCACTTCCAAAGTATTTACCTTTTACTTACCTAGCTAGTAAGCCAATGTTATCTGACGAGCCAAATTCTAGGGATATGCAAATGAATGTAAATACTTTTTTCTGCCACCACAGTTTTGATATTCAAATCCTAGTAGTTTTACATTTAAAAATATAATATTGGCCAGGCGCAGTTGCTCATGCCTGTAAGCCCAGCACTTTATGAGACCGAGGCAGGCGAATCACTTGAGGTCAGGAGTTCAAGACCAGCCTGGCCAACATGGTGAAACTCCGTCTCTACTAAAAATACATACAAAAAAATTAGCCAGGTGTGGTGGCAAGTGCCTGTAATCTCAGCTATTTGGGAGGCTGAGGCAGAAGAATCACTTAAACCCCGGAGGCGGAGGTTGCCTTGAGCAGAGATTGCGCCACTGAACTCCAGCCTGGGCAACAGAGTGAGACTTCGCCTCAAAAAAAAAAAAAAGTAATACTGTCAATGTGCTAACGTTCTTCCAATTTGTCCAATATTAATCTACCGATGTTTAAGGTTTGTTAATGTTTCAATGCATAAAATTAACTAGGTATTAATCTTTTATTAAAAATACTTTATTGGCCGGGTGTGGTGGCTTATGCCTATAATTCCAGCACTTTGAGAGGCCGAGGCAGGCAGATCACCTAAGGTGGGCAGTTCAAGACCAGCCTGACCAACATGGAGAAACCCCGTCTCTACTAAAAATACAAAACTAGCCGGGTGTGGTGGCACATGCCTGTAATCCCAGCTACTCAGGAGGCTGAGGCAGGGGAATCGCTTGAACCCAGGAGGCAGAGGTTGTGGTGAGCCGAGATCACGCCATTGCACTCCAGCCTGGACAACAAGAGCGAGACTCCATCTCAAAAAAAAAAAAGAAAACCTGGGCTTGATGGCTCACACTTCTAATCCAAGCACTTTGGGAGGCCTAGGCGGGCGGATCACAAGGTGGAGAGATAAAGACCATTCTGGCCAACATGGTGAAACCTTGTCTCTATGAAAAATACAAAAATTGGGTCAGGCCTGGTGGCTCACGCCTGTAATCCCAGCACTTTGGGAGGCCGAGGTGGGCGGATCACCTGAGGTCAGGAGTTTGAGACCAGCCTGACCAACATAGTGAAAACCTGTCTTTACTAAAAATGCAAAAATTAGCTGGGTGTGGTGACATGCGCCTGTAATCCCAGCTATTCAGGAGACTGAGGCAGGAGAATCACTTGAACCTGGGTGGCGGAGGTTGCAGTGAGCCGAGATCGCACCACTGCCTTCCAGCCTGGGCGACAGAGTGAGACTGCATCTCAAAAAAAAAAAAAAAAAAATTGTCAAATTATTGACAGAAAAGACATGCTGTAGTTTGGTTGTTTATCCTCCCAAACACCATGTTGAAATTTGACCCTCTGTGTAAAGGCAGGGCCTAATGAGAGGTGTTTAGGTCATAGGGGTGGATCTCTCATGAATGGCTTGGTGCTGTCCTTGTAATACTGAGTAGATTCTTACTCTGTTAGTTCCTTCAGAGCTGGCTTGTTAAAAAGAGCCTGGCAGCTCCTCCCTGCTCTCTCTCCATGTGATCTCTGCACACACAGGCTGCTCTGCACCTTTCACTATGAAGCAGACTGAGGCCTTCACCAGAGGCAGATGTTGGTAACGTGCTTCTTGTACAACCTACAGAATTGTGAGCCAAATAAACCTATTTTATTTTATTTATTTATTTATTTATTTTGAGACAGAGTCTCACTCTGTCGCCAGGCTGGGGTGCAGTGGCGCCGTCTCAGCTCACTGCAACCTCCACCTCCCAGGTTCAAGCAATTCTCCTGCCTCAGCCTCCCGAGTAGCTGGGATTACAGGCACCTGCCACCATGCCTGGCTAATTTTTTGTATTTTCAGTAGAGACAGGGTTTCACCATGTTGGCCAGGATGGTCTTGATCTCTGGACCTTGTGATTAGCCCACCTCAGCCTCCCAAAGTGCTGGGATTACTGGCATGAGCCACCACACCCGACCAATAAACCTATTTTCTTTATAAATTATACAACTTCAGGTATTTCTTTTTAGCAACACAAACAGACAAAGGCAAGGTGCTCAAGAAGAGAGCCCTAAAATGATTTACTGGTAGGTTTTAGATTTGAAAAGCAAAACAAAATCATAAAACTATTCATGTATAGGCCAGAATAAAATTGTCAATGGAAGGACATTAAAATTTTGGTTTGGGACCACAATTATGGTGATTTTTCTTTTCTTTTGGTTTTTTTTTTTTTGAGATGGAGTCTCACTCTGTCGCCCAGGGTGTAGTGTAGTGGCGCGATCTCAGCTCACTGCTGCAACCTCTGCCTCCTAGGTTCCAGCAATTCTCCTTCCTTAGCCTCCCAAGTAGCTGGTACTACAGGCATGCGTCATCACGCCTAGCTAATTTTTTTGTATTTTTAGTAGAGGCGGGATTTCACCATGTTGGCCAGGCTGGTCTCGAACTCCTGACCTCAAGTGATCCGCCCACCTCAGCCTCACAAAGTGCTGGGATTACAGGCGTGAGCCACCGCCCCCGGTGATTTTGCTTTTCTTTCTTTTCTTTTTTTTTTTAGAAGGAGTTTTGCTCTTGTTGCCCAGGCTGGAGTGCAATGGAGCAAACGCGGCTCACCACAACCTCCGCCTACTGGGTTCAAGCGATTCTCTTGCCTCAGCTTACCCAGTAGCTGGGATTACAGGCAATCATCACCATGCCTGGGTAATTTTGTATTTTTAGTAGAGACGGGGTTTCTCCGTGTTGGTCAGGCTGGTCTCGAACTCCCAACCTCAGCCTCCCAAAGTGCTGGGATTACAGGCATGAGCCACTGCGCCTGGCCTGATTTTGCTTTTCAAAAAGAACTTTGAATCTCCCTCAGTCTGCAGAGCACCTTGTAAAATGCATTTCGTCAAAAATGAGGCATCTGGGGTGTCTCAAAGAAAAGTGGGGAAGAAATGGAAAAGTGGGCAAAGGAACGGAATAGACATTTAATGACAACAAAAAAAATCCACATGATCAAAACAAAATACAAAGAAATGTTCAATAATATGAAACATGCATATTTGTTTTTTGAGATTGAATTTTGCTCTGTCGCCCAGGCTGGAATGCAGTGGCAAGATCTTGGCTCACTGCAACCTCCACCTGCTGGTTTCAAGCGATTCTCCTGCCTCAGCCTCCCAAGTAGCTGGGATTACAGGCAACTGCCACCACGCCTGGCTAATTTTTTTTTTTTTTTTTTTTTTTTTGAGACGGAGTCTCGCTCTGTTGCCCGGGCTGGAGTGCAGTGGCCGGATCTCAGCTCACTGCAAGCTCCGCCTCCCGGGTTTACGCTATTCTCCTGCCTCAGCCTCCCGAGTAGCTGGGACTACAGGGTAATTTTTTGTATTTTTAGTAGAGACAGGGTTTCACCATGTTGGCCACGCTGATCTTGAACTCACGACCTTAGGTGATCTACCCACCTTGGCCTCCCAAAGTGCTCGGATTATAGGCGTGAGCCACTGTGTCTGGCCTGAACATGCATATTGACAAGGGTTTCTCTAAATTATAAAACCCAGTACCTCATGGGTTTTTCACATGATATTCTGGCAACAATTTCTTTTTTTTTTTTTTTTTTTTTGAGACGGAGTTTCGCTCATTTCCCAGAGTGGAATGCAATGATGCCATCTCAGCTTACTGCAACCTCTGCCTCCTAGGTTCAAGTGATTCTCCTGACTCAGCCTCCTGAGTAGTTGGGATTTACAGGCATGCGTCACCATGGCTAATTTTGTATTTTTAGTAGAGGTGGGATTTTTCCATATTGGTCAGGCTGGTCTCAAACTCCTGACCTCAGGTGAGCTGCCCACCTTAGCCTCCCAAAGCAATTTCTTTAAATTATAAAACTTGACCGGGCGCAGTGGCTCACGCCTGTAATCCCAGCACTTTGGGAGGCCGAGGCGGGTGGATCACAAGGTCAGGAGATCGAGACCATCCTGGCTAAAATGGTGAAACCCTGTCTCTACTAAAGAAATACAAAAAAATTAGCCGGGTGTGGTGGCGGGTGCCTGTAGTCCCAGCTGCTCGGAAGGCTGAGGCAGGAGAATGGTGTGAACCTGGGAGGCGGAGCTTGCAGTGAGCCTAAATCGTTCCACTGCACTCCAGCCTGGGCGACAGAGCCAGACTGCATCTCAAAAAAAAAAAAAAAAAAAAAACTCATTATCTCAATGTTTTCTAGAAACCAGCACTCATACATGGTTAGTCGGACTAATTTTAGCTATGAGAATTTATCCTTAGGAAATAATCATATATTTTTGTATAAGTTTGTTTACTGCAGTGTTGTTTATAATGAGTATAAATAACTCAGATGGCAAACAATATATAAGTTAATAAGTAATATTTTCAAATAATGGATTACAAATTTAGTTGTGAAAAACAGTCATACCTTAAGTGAATATGGGGAAATGTTTACAATGTATTGTTAAATAAAGATTTCACCTGGGTACAGTGGCTCACGCTTATAATCCCAGCACTTTGGGAGGCTGAGGCAGGCAGATTGCTTGATCCCAGGAATTCAAGACCAGTCTGGGCAACATAGTGAAACCTTGTCTCTACAAAAATGCAAAAATTAGCCAGGCATGCTAGTGCATGCCTGTATTCTCAGCTACTCGGGGTATGGGGAGTCACCTGAGCTTGGGGAGGTCAAGGCTGCGGTACGCTGTGATTGCACCACTGCACTCCAGCATAGGCAACAGAGTAAGACCTTGTCTCAAAACAAAAAGAAAAACAGATTTCAAAACACTAAATAGAAAGTGATCACAATTTTATTTTTTAAGGAAATATGCATAAAATGAACACAAAGGCAATATTAGATTATAACAAAATCTTAAGGATGTTTATCCTTTGGTGATGGGATTATAACATGTTATTTATTTGCTTCTTTGTGTCTTCATTTGGATTTTTAAAACGTCATCGCCGGGCGCGGTGGCTCAAGCCTGTAATCCCAGCACTTTGGGAGGCCGAGGCGGGTGGATCACGAGGTCAGGAGATCGAGACCATCCTGGCTAACATGGTGAAACCCCGTCTCTACTAAAAATACAAAAAACTAGCCGGGCGTGGTGGCGGGCGCCTGTAGTCCCAGCTACTCGGAGGCTGAGGCAGGAGAATGGCCTGAACCTGGGAGGCGGAGCTTGCAGTGAGCCGAGATGGCGCCACTGCACTCCAGCCTGGGTGACACAGCGCGAGACTCCGTCTCAAAAAAAAAAAAAAAAAAAAAAAAAACGTCATCATGGTGCCATGACTACGTGGAGAAAAAAAGGCAGACATTCTATAGAGAGAAAGAGCTATTTTATTTTAAGCATCTGTGATGAGTGATGGAGCATTTCACACACAACAAGGATAAAAGAGGGAGGGTTTGTCAGATGAAATCATAGAATATTCAACTGGAGGGTGGGTTAGAAATCTTTCAATTTAACTTCCTTTATTTTACATATGAAAAGATTCAAGTTTATCTAAGGCCACACAGGTAATGTTTAGAATCCAGAACAACAATTAGATTTTCTACTTTCCAAGATCTTTAGCTCACCTTTCTTCCTTTCTACTTATGTATAATGCAGGAGCTGGCAGTAGAGCTCTTTTAATTCTGAAAAAAGAGATAGAAAATTGTTAGGATAAAGAGAAAAACTATATCTTAAATAGCATGTTAAATAGCATGGTGACATGACTTTTCCTTTCTTTTTGGAGACAGGGTCTTGCTCTGTCACTCACACTGGAGTGCAGTGGCATGATCATACCCTACTGTAACCTCGAACTCCTAGGCTCAAGCAATTCTCCCACTTCAGCTTCCTGAGGAGCTAGGACTACAGGAAGACACCACCATGCCCAGCTAATTAAAAAAAAATTTTTGTAGATAAGGGGACTCACTGTTTCCCAGGCTGGTCTTGAACGTGTAATCTCAATCAATCTTCTTGCCTCAGCCTCCTGAAGCACTGGCATTACAGGCGGGAGCCACTCTGCCCCACAGCCTTTTCCTATTTTTGAATTGGCATTTGCCAAAAAAAAAAAAAAAAAAACCCACCATGCACACACTTCATAGTTGTCTTCAGAATAGCACATTTTAAATAAAACCTCTAAATAAAACTTCATAGTGCTGATTTAAATATCCTTTTCTTTCAAACATCATCCATTTTTTCCCACCAGCCTTTTTTCCCAGTGTTAATTTCCCTGAAGACCACAGACTGATGACAAGAAGTAAAAATTGGGCCGGGCGCAGTGGCTCATGCCTGTAAATCCCAACAATTTGGGAGGCCGAGGTTGGTGGATCATGAGGTCAGGAGTTGAGTCCCACCTAACCAACATGGTGAAACCCCATCCCTAAATGTCATTGTCAAAAAATGGTATACGCTTTGTGTTAGAAAGCTAACATCATGTACATTTGTGTTCATATATTTAGACATTCAACTATTTTTTTTTTTTTTAGATGGAGCTTCCCTCTGGTTGCCAAGGCTGGAGTGCAAAGGCGCGATGTTGGCTCACTGCAACCTCTGCCTCCCAGGTTCAAGAGATTCTCCTTCCTCAGCCTCCTGAGTCCTGGGATTACAGGCACACACCACCACACCTGGCTAATTTTTGGATTTATTTAGTAGAGACGGGGTTTCACCATGTTGGCCAGGCTGGTTCTCCAACTCCTGACCTTAAGTGATCCACCTGCCTCAGCCTCCCAAAATGCTGGGATCACAGGTGTGAGCCACCATGCCTGGCCTGTTCAACCAGTATTTATTGAGCTCCTACCATGAGACTGATTCTGTGCTATCCCTGGATATAAAATGGAAATTGAAACAGACCTAAACCCTGACCTTGGAGTTCAGTCTAGTATATAATAGTCTCTACTAAATTATATGTATAAGGCAGGAATCATGTCTTATCAGTATAATGAATATAGTAGGTTTTCTTTGAATATTTGTAGACTAAATGAATGAATTTTGCCGGGCGCGGTGGCTCAAGCCTGTAATCCCAGCACTTTGGGAGGCCAAGACGGGCGGATCACGAGGTCAGGAGATCGAGACCATCCTGGCTAACACGGTGAAACCCCGTCTCTACTAAAAATACAAAAAAATTAGCCGGGCGTGGTGGGGGGTGCCTGTGTTCTTAGCTACTCTGGAGGCTGAGGCGGGAGAATGGCGTAAACCCGGGAGGCGGAGCTTGCAGTGGGCTGAGATCCGGCGGCTGCCCTCCAGCCTGGGCAACAGAGCGAGACTCTGTCTCAAAAGAATAATAAAATAAATAAATAAATAAATAAATTTTACCAGGAGTTACCTTGCCATAAACTAAGAAATAGTTATTTTTACTCCAGACATATATGTACTTATGGAAGTTTGAGAAATAATGTGGACTAAGAAGCCCTTATATAGCCTCACTGAACTTTAGCATGCTCCTTCCAAAGCCAACCCATCATTCAAATAATCCAAAATTCTGTCTAATATTTTGGATTATTTGAATATGAACAGATTCCTGACACAAAACAAAATGTGGCCACCCATTGATAAAGCAAACAGCCTTGGCGCTCAGACACTGCTGCCGTTTAGTTTAGAACAGATTATTGTCATTATTATAATTTTGTTATTTAAAAAGAAAACTCTTGGTGCCTGGGCGCGGTGGCTCATGCCTGTAATCCCAGCACTTTGGGAGGCTGCAGCAGGCGGATCACCAGATCAGGAGATTGAGACCATCCTGGCTAACACGGAGAAACCCCGTCTATACTAAAAATACAAAAAAGTAGCCGGGTGTGGTGGTGGGCGCCTGTAGTCCCAACTAGGCAGGAGGCTGAGGCAAGAGAATGGCATGAACCCGGGAGGCGGAGCTTGCAGTGAGCCGAGATCGCGCCGCTGCACTCCAGCCTCAGAGACAGAGCGAGACTCCGTCTCAAAAAAAAAAAAAAACAAACAAAAAACAAAAAACGAAGAAAAAAAAGAAAAGAAAGCTCTTTAGCTGAGCACAGTGGCTCATGCCTGTAATCCTAACACTTTGGGAGGCCAAGGCGGATGAATCACTTGAAGTAAGGAGTTAGAGACCAGCCTGGCCAACATGGCAAAACTTCATCTCTACTAAAAATACAAAAATTAGCTGGGCATCGATGTACATGCCTTTAATCCCATCTACTCAGGAGGCTGAGGCAAGAAAATCGCTTGAACTGGTGAGGCAGTTGCAGTGAGATCGCACCACTGCACTCCAACCTGGGTGACAGAGCAAGACTCTCTCTCTCAAAAAAAAAAAAAAAAAAAAGAAAACTCTGACATTTATTTTCCAATGGTTTTCATTACCATTGAGATAATTTGATAAGTATTGGGATAATTTGGGGAAGTAATCTGAGAGATTATATGACCCAGCACTTTTGGAAGCAAGTAACAGATTTCTACACAAATACATAACAGAAATCTCTAAAGTAACACATTTTGAAATGAGGAACTGCATCAGGAACTTTTAAAGTTTTAGAGACTAGTCAGTATGCAACCGTATCTTTTCATTTGCTGACATCTCAGTGAAATCAGAATCTGTGCTATTAAATCAAAGAAGCAAAAACCTATAAGGACTTTCCTCTATCTCCCCTGTAAATAATAGATTTTTTTTTTTTTTGAGACAGAGTTTTGTTCTTGTTGCCCAAGCTGGAGTGCAATGGCACGATCTCAGCTCACTACAACCTCCGCCTCCCGGGTTCAAGCAATTCTCCCAAAGTGGTGGGATTACAGGCGCGAGCCACCATGCCCAGTCATAAATAATCGATTTTTCCTACTTTAATTTACCTGGGGGAGTAAACACAATATGAAACGACAAAAACTTGACCCTCCCTAAATCTGATCTACCTAATAAAATGCTGGCCAGCTGCAGTGCCTCGTGCCTGTAATCCTGGCACTTTGAGAGGCCAAGGCAGGCAGATCACTTGAGGCCAGGCCAGGAGTTCGAGACCAGCCTGGCCAACATGGCAAAACCCTGTCTCTGCTAAAAATGCAAAAATTGGGAGGGATAGCATTAAGAGAAATACCTAATGTAAATGATGGGTTAATGGGTGCAACACGCCAACATGGCACATGTATACATGTGTAACCTACACGTTGTGCACATGTATCCTAGAACTTAAAGTATAATAATAATAAAAAAGAAATCTCACATATCAGAATATGTTACATTATTTACAGATACTAAGATTTCCTTTAATGGATTTTTGAAGTCATATTTATAAAAAGTTCTTATATTAACCACGAAGGAGATGAGTAATTAAGGCACAAAAAGACTTTTTTTTCTGAGTCAGCAATACTTGTCCTTAAATTTCCCATTGGAGGGCAAACCTGATTTGAAATCTGACTCCTTTTTGTCTCTTTGGATTGTTCCCACCTGAACAGAACATTACAGCATTTACTACAGGGCCAAATGAAAGACAGAAGTCAGAGAGTAACTCCTAGAAAATGGAATAAATTGTTCCTGAAGGTTAAAAAAAATAAATACAAAAATTAACCAGGCATGTGGCCCACGTCTGTAATCCCAGCTACTCTTGGGAGACTGAGGCAGGAGAATCACTTGAACTCAGGAGGCAGAGGTTGCAGTCAGCTGAGATGGTGCCACTGTACTCCAGCCTGGGTGACAGAGTGAGACTCTGTCTCAAAAAAATAAAGAAAAAAAAAAAAAAGTGGTGCTTACCTAGGACCTCCAAAAGTTAGCCTCTGTTGTGTCTTCCAAAGATAAGAGAGTAGATTGTCCTCTGCGCTGATATAAATGGGGAAGAGAGTACTGTATGTGACCTTGCGTTCTGACATGATTCTGGCATCTGTACAGAATATTTTTGGTAGCATGTGCTTTGTCACTTTCTAGCAAGCAGGGAGACTAGGCAGGCATCTAGGACCTAAGAGTCAACCAGTCCACAAGTTTCCAAACCATGAGGGTAGGAGAAAGGGGTCCCAATATTCTCAGCATTTGGGTAGTTACTACTCTGAGATGGGTTTTAAGGCCAGTTAATAAAAAGGCACCATGCCACTGGAAGAGATATGTGAGCTTGGATCTCAAAAGGGTATGTACTCTGAAGCTGAAATCATAAACCAGAGCATCTGATGTGTGTCTCATACACAATGAGGGAGGAAGGACTGCTGACGGAAATGTCACACGCAGCTGCTTTTAGCACTTGGCTCTCACTGATGAAGCTTCCCTCTCTGCCACTACACACCACCCTCTTCCTACATGAGAGACCTTTAGGGCTCTTTAGTTCTCATCCTGAAAGCTGTGAGACAGATTATAAATTGATATCTATTATATCAGTGTAGTTTGTGCTTGGTTGATGTGCCTGATGGGCTATAGGAGTGATTGACTCAGCTACTCTTTTGGTGAGGAAAGAGAGTCTTCCTTAGAAAGAGAATTGTACGCCTTGCCCTGAAAAGGTTAGGAATGCGGCCTATGGTCCTAATTAAGTGCCCTGTTAAACAATGTCCCTTGAACAAGTCACTTTCTTCTTCTCCAACTTCTCCAGCTATATAATTAAGCATGTAATCCTTCATAGTAGGGTTGTGAGGATAGGCTATTCCCACCATCTGGAGTTCTCTTCCCCTCACTTTCTCATTGCCAAATAAATCCTCCTTATCCTTTGGAGTTAAGTTGAAACATCAATTTCTTGAGATTGTTTCAGATCCTACTTTTCTAATGCCCAAAACCAGTAGTTCCCCAGTCTGTCACTTTATAGTACCTGGCACTTCCCTTTTTGCCACCAATGTCACGCTTATTGTAATAGTTGTTCAATGTCCATCTTCCTGATTAGACTAGAAGTTCCATTAGCAGAAATCCTATCTTTTGCACCTCAAATCTTAGCACAATCTTGAGCATTGTGCTTTGTACCTATTTGGATGATGAATGAAAGATGAATGGTTACATCTCATAATCACTTTGAGGTTCCTTTCTGAAAACTCCAATATTGAACTCTTTGTGCCTTTCTAAATATGCTGGTAAAACTGAGAACAGGTTTTTGAATTAGAGTGAAAAGGACTGCTGTTTATTGAATGGTTCCCCCTGCCTCACTACTCCTTACCCTTTCCTATTAGGACAATCTTAAATTCTTCTCTCCATGGCAAGCTGTTCCCAACTCCCTAAACAGTCATTTCTAGGAAGACTGCAAACTGTTCGTTTTTTTTTCTTTTTTCTTTTTTGAGACAGGGTCTCACTGTGTAACCCAGGCTGGAGTGCAGTGGCGCGATCTTGGCTCAATGCAGCCTCCGCCTCCTGGGTTCAAGTGATTCTTCTGCCTCAGCCTCCCGAGGAACTGGGACTATAGGTGCACGCCACCACGCCCAGCTAATTTTTGTATTTTTAGTAGAGATGGGGTGTCACCATGTTGCCAGGTTGGTCTCGAACTCCTGACCTTGTAATCTGCCCGCCTCAGCCTCCCAAAGTGCTGCGATTACAGGTGTGAGCCACCACGCCCAGCCACAGGCCGTTCGTTTTTAAATGAAACAAAAAATCCAAACTGACTTTTAGAGTTAACTGTTGTGTTTCCTCACATTTTAGTCAATTTGAAGAACTGTTAAGCTCCTGTAAAAGAGATGTTATGTAATCTGTAACTACATTTGAGAATGTTAGTCAACTTCAAATAAATTCTCATCAAATATCTTTTTCTTGTCAACACTAATTGTTGCTGAAATATTAACCTGAACTTGCATATCATTCTATCTAGCAACTTTTCAGATTAGATTCATACCAGCTTCAGATGCCATTTATTAATTCATCAATTAATTGATTCAGTAATTATTAGTGAACACTAAATGTCAGGCACTTTTCTAGATGTTTGGGAATATCAGTAAATAAAACAGATTCTTGCCTTCAAGGAAATATTTATAGTACTGCTGTGGTATAAACAGTACTCATCAAATATTCCACTGCTCCCCTGCTTTTCCCAGCATCCCTTACAGTTAGGTTTGGATCATGTGCTTACAGCAAGCTAATGGCCTATGAAGGAAATAACATGTATCATTTTTAGGCTGAGGAAGGTATAAGCTAATGTGCTCCCCAACCCTGTTATTACCTGTCACACAACCCCAGAGGTTAAATATTCCACACAGTTCAGCCACAAGATATAATTTGAGTCATTTTGGTTACTGAGTCTCATAGTCCGTTTGTGCTGCTATAACAACATACCTAAGACGAGATAATTTACAAATAATAGGAATTCGTTTCTCACAGTTCTGGAGTCTGCAGAGTCCAATATCAAGGCACTAGTAGATAATGCTTTGTTGCTGCATTTTCAGAGGGGCTGAAATCTCTGTCCTTACATGGAGGAAGAGACAGAAGGGGCAAACCCACCCCCTCAAGTCCTCTTCTAAAGCACTGAGAGTGGAGCCCTCAGGGTCTACCCTCTGAAGGCCCTACCTCTTAAAGAGTGTTGCATTGTAGATTAAATTTCAACATAGTTTTGGAGGAGACACAAACCATAGGACTCCACCCTTGAACCCCCAAAATGTATGTCCTTCTTACATACAAAATATAATCATTCCATCCCAATAACATCAAAAGTCTTAACTTGTTCCAGCATCAACTTTAGAGTCTGACTCTGAAGTCTCATCTAAATACCATCTTCATAAGATTTGGATGTGACCCAAGGTACAATTCATCCTGAGGCAAATTCCTCTCCAGTTGTGAGCCTGTGAAATCAAGTTGTGTGCTTCCAAAATACAATGGTGTACAGGCATAGGACAGACATTCCCATTCTAAAAGGGAGCAATAGGCAAGAAGAAATAGGTAACAGGTCTCAAGTAAGTCCAAAATCCAACAAGGCAAACTTTAAATCTTGAAGCTTCAGAAAAACAATCTTTGACTCTATGTGCCACCTCTGGACACCCTGGGGTGAGGGTTGGGCCCCCAAAGCCCTGGATAATTGCATTCCTATGGCATCACTGGGCATAGCCCATGCTGCAGCTGTCCCTGACTGATGCTGCACACTGATGGCTCTCTAGGTTTTGGGTCTTGCTAGGGGTTGGGGGAGTGGAGTTGACCCTTCCCCATGGCCCCACTAGATACTGTCCTTGTCAGTGCTCTCCACAGTGACCTTAACCCACAACTCCATTGGACATTGCCTAGTGGAGGTTCTCTGCAGTATCCCTGGCAGCTCTCTGCCCAGGCCCTGAGGCTTTCAGAGAGGGCCTTTGAAATCTAGGTGGAGGCCGGGCGCGGTGGCTCAAGCCTGTAATCCCAGCACTTTGGGAGGCCGAGGCGGGCGGATCACGAGGTCAGGAGATCGAGACCATCCTGGCTAACATGGTGAAACCCCGTCTCTACTAAAAATACAAAAAACTAGCCGGGCGTGGTGGCGGGCGCCTGTAGTCCCAGCTACTCGGAGGCTGAGGCAGGAGAATGGCCTGAACCTGGGAGGCGGAGCTTGCAGTGAGCCAAGATCGCGCCACTGCACTCCAGCCTGGGTGACACAGCGCGAGACTCCGTCTCAAAAAAAAAAAAAAAAAGAAATCTAGGTGGAGGTAGCAATGCCTCCACAAGTGTTGCACTCTGCATGCCTGCAGAGCTGGCGCCACAAGGATCCCACTGAAGTTTACCGCTTGTGCCTCCTGGAGCAACAGCCCAAGCCTCACCTGGGCCCACTTGAACCACAGCTGGGGCAGCCAAGGAGTTCTGCACCTGAATGCAGGGAACAGACTTGAGGCAATATTGAGAGCCCCAAGGTCCCTCCTTTGAAGCCTTTCTTCCCTCAAGGCACTAGTACTCTGGGCCTGTGATGGGAGTAGCAGCCTCAGAGATCTCTGAAATGCCTTCAGGATCATTCTTCCATTGTCCTGAGAATAGCATCTGGCTTCCTTCTATCCCTATTAATCTTATCAAATAGCCACTTGGCCACATCCTTGGTATGCTTTCTGAAGTATGCTTTTACAACCCTGCCAGTGTTTAAATTAAAATGGAGACTTGACCAGAAAACTTCTTGAGCAGACAAAACCAAAGGCCTTAAAAATAACCTAAATCTCCATCCTGGCTAACACGTTGAAACCCTGTCTCCACTAAAAATAAGAAAAAATTATCCGGGCATCGTGGTGGGTGCCTGTAGTCCCAGCTACTTGAGAGGCTGAGGCAGGAGAATGGCTTGAACCTGGGAGGCGGAGCTTGCAGTGAGCCAAGATCACGCACTGCACTCCAGCCTGGGCGACAGAGCGAGACTCCGTCTCAAAAATATAAATAAATAAATAATAACCTAAATCTGGCTTAAACTGCAAAAACTTAAGTTGGGTAATTTCTGATGGTTCATGCTAGACAAAACTAAAACTTAACCCCAGCCATGATAAGTACGATTATGTGATTAGGGTCTTGCCGACAAGTACCTAAAAAAAGGAATTTTGTAATTGGAAGCCAACCAAATAATTTCTTTTGCTTCTCCATTTTCCCAATAAATACCTGACGTTTCATCATTGGAACACTAAACTTTTTTTAGTCTGGTGTTCCCCAACTCATGAATTGTGTCTTACTCAAATAAACTCTTGTGCCTCAGATTTTTCTTTAACACCAGGCTGAGAAGTTTCCAAATCTTCTGCTTCCCTTTTAGTTCTATCTTTAATTCATTTCTCTCTTCTTACATTTTACTATAAGCAGTCAAAAGAAGCCACACAGAACCTTCAACACTTTGCTTAGATAATTCTGCCAAATATCCTAGTCCATCACCCACAAGTTCTGCCTTTCATAAAATGTTAGGGCACAGAAACAATTCAGTTAAGTTCTTTGCCACAAGAATAGCTTTTCCTCCAGTTTCTAATACCATTTTCCTCATTTCTATCTGAGGAAGTATTGTATTTTAGTAGAGATAGGGCTTCGCCATATTAGCCAGACTGGTCTCGAACTCCTGACTGTAGGTTATCCACCCATCTCTGCCTCCCAAAGGGCACGGTGGTTCACGCCTGTAATCCTAGCACTTCGGGAGGCCAAGGCAGGTGGATCACCTGAGGTCAGAAGTTCAAGACCAGCTTGGCCAACATGACAAAACCCCGTCTCTACTAAAAATTCAAAAAATTAGCAGGGTGTGGTGGCACACACCTGTAATCCCAGCTACTTGGAAGGCTAAGGCAGGACAACTGCTTGAACTTGGGAGGCGGAGGTTGCAGTGAGCACCACTGCACTCCAGGCTAAGCAACAAAGCAAGAGTATCTCAAAAAAAAAAAAAAAAAAAAACAAAACCTGAGAATGGGTAAGGTATAAATAATAGAAATCTATTTCTTACAGTTCTGGAGGCTGAGATTTCCAAAATGAAGGCAACAATAGGTCTGATATCTAGTCTACTCTGTTCTAGTCTGATGTCTGTGCTTCCAATGGCTCCTTGTCCTCACATGGTGGAAGGGATGGAAGGGTAAAAAGAAATGCTGTGTAAAGCCTCCCTTGTAAAGCATTAATTCCATTAATGAGGGTGGAGCACTCATGACTTACTCACCTCATAAAGGCCCCACCTCTTAATAGTTAATATAACTTTGGGCATTAAGTTCCTACATGAATTTTGGAGGGGACACAAACATTCAAGCCATAGCACTGAGTGAAGGTGAGGAGTTGCGCAACACTGAACTTTCACTGCTTGCCAACCTGTGCTAGATATATGACATGTGTGAGATATAAATGTTTGTTGTTTAAACCACTAAGGATTTAGGGTCTGACTGCTGCGATACTCAGTGTTAATTGCCCTGAGTAATACAACTCTTATTATTTATTTAGTACCTTTTATGTACTTTGCTATGCAAAGTACTAGGCTGTGTGTAATAGTGATTTGTTACAATTCTGACAGTTGACTTCCCTTGCCAAAAACGAGTCATGTTCAGTATTCATTCTGAATTATGTTATCATCAACCTCACCAAATATGCTCAATGTTTTAAAAACAGTGGTTCTCGGCTGGGCGTGGTGGTTTACGCCTGTAATCCTAGCACTTTGGGAGGACAAGGCGGGTGGATCACCTGAGGTCAGGAGTTCGAGACCAGCCTGCCAACATGGTAAAACCCCGTCTCTACTAAAAATACAAAAATTAACTGGGTGTGGTGGCGGCCGCCTGTAATCCCAGCTATTCAGGAAGCTGAAGCAGGAAAATTGCTTGAACCCAGGAGGTGGAGGTTGCAGTGAGCCGAGATCGCACCATTGTACTCCAACTTGGGCAACAAAAGCAAAACTCAGTCTCAAAAATAAATAAGTAGGCCGGGCGCGGTGGCTCAAGCTTGTAATCCCAGCACTTTGGGAGGCCGAGACGGGCGGATCACGAGGTCAGGAGATCGAGACCACCCTGGCTAACACGGTGAAACCCCGTCTCTACTAAAAAATACAAAAAACTAGCCAGGCGAGGTGGCGGGCGCCTGTAGTCCCAGCTACTCCGGAGGCTGAGGCAGGAGAATGGCGTAAACCGGGAGGCGGAGCTTGCAGTGAGCTGAGATCTGGCCACTGCACTCCAGCCTGGGCGACAGAGCCAGACTCCGTCTCAAAAAAAAAAAAAAAAAAAAAAAAGTAAATAAAATAAAAACAGTGGCTCTCAGAAAGAAAGAAACAGTAGCTCTAAATTTGATACAAGTCTTGAAATTTTAGAGGGAAAAGAAAGATTTCAGGCTTATTCTAGAAGATTTAATTAGTTGAGACAATTAGGATGAGTCCTGATTCTATGGTTGAGTATTTAATCTGCCTGATTTTCCCCAGAGGTAAAATTAGAGATAACACTTTGCTACTAATGTCACGTTATTGTAATGATCAAAATGAGTTGACTATATAAATTTTGAGGCATATATATACAAATATGACTATTCTCATTGAACCTGAACATTGATTTTTATCGTATCACACTTGTGCTTTAATAAAAGGAAAACATAATGAAAACCAGGTAAGGCAGTCCAAAATGTCTTCACATTCAGAGTCTGTCTCTGAATCACTTTTGACTCTGAATCAATGTCTGCATTTTCTTTTCTTTTTTTTTTTTGAGACTGAGTTTTGCTCTTGTTGCCCAGGCTGGAGTGCAATGGTGTGATCTCAGCTCACTGCAACCTCTGTCTCCTGGGTTCAAGTGATTCTCCTGCCTCAGCCCCCCGAGTAGCTGGGATTACAGGCATGTGCCACCACGCCCGGCTAATTTTTTTGTGTTTTTAGTAGAGACAGGATTTCACCATGTTGGCCAGGCTGGTCTCGAAATCCGGACCTCAGGTGATCCACCCGCCTTGGCCTCCCAAAGTGCTGGGATTACAGACATTAGCCACTAAGCCCGGCCGATGTCTGTAATTTTCAACGCAATATTACAAGTGTGGCCTCAAGAGCACTGGTGATATAGCATTCCTTAGGCAGGTCTTCAGGTCTTCACTTTTTTTTTTTTTTTTTTTAGACAGTCTCATCCCTCCATCACCAAGGCTGCAGTGCAATGGCGTGATCTCGGCTCACTGCAACCTCCACCTCCTGGGTTCAAGCAATTCTCCTGCCTCAGCCTCCCAAGCAGCTGGGCTTACAGGTGCCTGCCACCATGCCCAGATATATATATATATATATATTTTTTTTTTTTTTTGTATTTTTAGTAGAGACGAGGTTTCACCATGTTGGCAGGCTGGTCTTGAACCCCTGACCTCAGGTGATCCACCTGCCTTAGCCTCCCAAAATGCTGGGATTACAGGCATGAACCACCGCTCCTGGCCAGACTATTTTTATCTGAGTTTTTCTTTCAAGCCTCTGACATCCAGTCTGCAAGTTTTGATGCTAATACTTTCTTGATCTTACAGGAAGGTGTCAATGGAAGGTTTTCAGGCAACAAGTGGGATTAATATAACTTGCTTAAATGGTACTTAAATGGACAAACTGAAAGGGCTATGAATTTCAGTTTTCCAGTCACGCCACCGGGATTAACAGTCAATCAAGTTTGGGCATGAGTAGACAATGACAACTACAGCACAACGGCTGAGCAGAAGAAGCAACTGTAAGACATCAGTTTTAAGACACATCAGTTTTAAGACACATCTTGGCCAGGCGTGGTGGCTCATGTCTAATCCCAGCACTTTGGGAGGTCAAGGCAGGTGGATCACAAGGTCAGGAGTTCAAGACCAGCCTGGCCAACATGGTGAAACCTCGTCTCTACTAAAAATACAAAAATTAGCCAGGCATGGTGGTGGGCACTTGTAATCCCAGCTACTTAGGAGGCTGAGGTAGGAGAATCGCTTGAACCCAGGAGACAGAGGTTGCAGTGACCCTAGATTGCGCCACTGCTCTGCAGCCTGGGCAACAGAGCAAGACTGTCTCAAAAAAAAAAAAAGACACATCTTGATTTCAGAGATATCACTATATATTTCTTGGGACAGATAAAATGCAGTAGTTATTTTATTAACACAAATAAAGGTATATAATAATAAGGCCCTGAGAACCTCAGCTACACAGGAACTGACAGATCATTCTTTCTTTTCCATCTCATTCTTAGCACTCTAATCCAAGCCTTTGTAATCTTAAATCTAGGACAAAGCAACAGAAGGATTTGGGGTATGGAGAAAAGAGAACTCATTTTGGTGTCTAAAGACCTGGATCTGAAGGCCGGGCGCGGTGGCTCAAGCCTGTAATCCCAGCACTTTGGGAGGCCGAGATGGGCGGATCACGAGGTCAGGAGATCGAGACCATCCTGGCTAACACGGTGAAACCCCGTCTCTACTAAAAATACAAAAAAAAAACTAGCCGGGCGAGGTGGCAGGCGCCTGTAGTCCCAGCTACTCGGGAGGCTGAGGCAGGAGAATGGCGTGAACCCGGGAGGCGGAGCTTGCAGTGAGCTGAGATCCGGCCACTGTACTCCAGCCTGGGCGGCAGAGCAAGACTCCGTCTCAAAAAAAAAAAAAAAAAAAAAAAAAAAGACCTGGATCTGACTCTCAGCCTTCAGTACTTTTAGGAGGTGAAGTCACTACTCTGGGGGAAATATCTGATTCAGAAGGTTTTTGGGGGGATATTTAATGTATGCAAAAGCACTCTGTAAACTGTAAAATCTCTATGCAGGAGGAAGAGAACTGGCTGCACTCTAGCCTGGGCGATAGAGTGAGAATTCCGCCTCAAAAAAAAAAAAAAAAAAGAAGAAGGGAAGAGAACTAATATTTGTTGAGTGCCAGGAACTGGGCTGGGTATTTGGGCATTATCTTATTTGATCTGATGTAAATGCTAAGGCATATTATGTCTGGATAGTCACCTTGCTAGCTAATCTATTCTGTGGTGGGGTTTTATTTTTCTTCTTCTTCCTGAAATAACCCTTTCATTCCCTTAAACCTTAAAACAGAAATCTTCTTTAGTTACTGTTCGTATCACAAACAAGTTGATGACTATGAGCTCATGACAAAGCTGCAGCCTCTCATTGTTGCCTTGTAGCAAGACACATTTGAAATAAGGGACCCTTAGGCTACCAGTGTGCTGTCTTCCCTGTGATTGTTCTATCAGAACTAGCCCCTGGGACCACGGCAGAAATTTTTTACTTATACTGGATAAAAATTCCAAAAATAGGCCTGGCGCCGTGGCTCACACCTGTAATCCCAGCACTTTAGGAGGCTGAGGCAGGCAGATCCACTTGAGATTAGGTGTTCAAGACCAGCCTGGGCAACATGGTGAAACCCTGTCTCTACTAAAAATACAAAAATTAGCTGGGTGTGGTGGCAGGCGCTTGTAATCCCAGCTACTCGGGAGGCTGAGGCAGGAGAATCACTTGAATCTGAGAGGCAGAGACTGCAGTGAGCCAAGATCACGCTATTGCACTCCAGCCTTGGTGACAGAGCAAGACTCCATCTCAAAAAAAATAAATAAATAAAATTCCAAAAACAATCCAAGATGCATTAGACAATTTATACAGATTCAGGATTCAGGTGCACAAAAAGTTGACATCCAAAAACTCTGGCCATAGAAACCAGAGATCCCAGTAACGAGATAATTTGGGGGCTGTAACTCTATTCAGAGGTAGAAAAGTTACTGGCAAGAAATTTAGTCCTAGGGAAGTATAAGTCAGGAACTCTTTTCCCATCCCCAAAGTCCTGATTACCTTTGAGACTTTTCTTTTGAGACAGGGTCTCACTTAGTTTTTTTGTTTATTATTGATTGATTGATTGACTGATTGATTGGTAGAACCAGGGTCTCACCTTGTTACCCAGTTTGGTGTCCAACTCCTGGCCTCAAGCAGTCCTCCCACCTCACCTCCCAAAGTGCTGGGATTACAGGCATGAGCCACCAAGCAGAGCTGAGACTGACTCTTTGAACTAAAGACCTAGTCTCCTCATTATCTTCTAGCTGGAAGAATTGATCATTGAAATGAAGTGAATCTTAATCTATAAGCTGGGTTGTAGATCCTAGCTCAGAGGCTAGAGGGTATATGAGGCACATTATTGCACCAGGCAAGTGAAATGCTATCTTGGCCTATTAATAGGTGGGGGTAAGGTGGAGTGGTGGGGGAGGTATTAAAGCAATAAACTTTATTATGTTTCAGATGACCTCAGGATGGGGGGCAAATACCTACACAAATTTGAGGAGTCCCAAGACCCATCTCATGGCTACCATCTTAGGACAGTAATGTAATGTTTAATTTCTAACTCAATGTAACATTCATATCATTCTCTGATTATTTTATGTACATCTACATTAATTTCTCACTAAGATTTTAAGCTTGAGGACAGTAATCACATCTTACTTTAAAAAATATTCTGGGCCAGGCACAGTGGCTCATGCCTGTAATCCCAGCACTTTGGGAGGCCGAGGCAGGCAGATCACGAGGTCAGGAGATCGAAACCATCCTGGCTAACACGGTGAAACCCTGTCTCTACTGAAAATACAAAAAATTAGCCGGGCGTGATGGCGGGCTCCTGCAGTCCCAGCTCCTCAAGAGTCTGAGGCAGGAGAATGGCGTGAACCTGGGAGGTGGAGCTTGCAGTGAGCCCAGATCACGCCACTGCACTCCAGCCTGGGTGACAGAAGGAGACTCCGTCTCAAAAAAAAAAAAAAAAAAAAAAAATTCTGCAGGCTGGGCACGGTGGCTCACACCTGGAATCCCAGCACTTTGGGAGGCCAAGGCAGGTGGATCACTTAAGGTCAGGGGTTTGAGACCAGCCTGACTAACATGGTGAAACCCTCATCTCTACTAAAACTACAAAAATTAGCCAGATTTGGTGGCACGCACCTGTTGTCCCAGCTACTTGGGAGGCTGAGGCAGAAGGATTGCTTGAACCCAGGAAGCAGAGGTTGCAGTGAGCGAGATTATGCCACTGCATGCCAACCTGAGCAACAGAGTAAGACTCTGTCTCAAAAAAAAAAAAAAATGCATGTATAATACGTAGCATAATTCCTTGTAAAACCCAGAAAATTTATTCTTTTTATTTTTTATTTTTTGAGACGGAGTCTTGCTCTGTTGCCCAAGCTGGAGTGCAGTGGCACGATCTTGGCTCACTGCAAACTCTGTCTCCTGGCTTCAAGTGATTCTCCTGCCTTAGCCTTCTAAGTAACTGGGATTACAGGCACGCAGCACCACACCTGGCTAATTTTTGTATTTTTAGTAGAGATGGGGTTTCACCGTGTTGGCTAGGCCAGTCTCGAACTCCTGACCTCATGATCTGCCCGCCTAGGCCTCCCGAAGTGCTGGGATTACAGGCGTGAGCTACCATGCCTGACCCAGAAAATTTATTAATGTCACCTTTTCCTATTTAACTCTGGCAGAGATTGTATCTTGTGTGATCTCTTTAAAGGTAAGGACCCAGATTACTTTTTGCCATCAACACATGTTTTTCCAAGAACCCAGCCGCTCCAGAAAATCTATTTTATTTGCAGAACTATTGCAAAATCTGACACTCCACTTCACTGGAATGCCCTTGTAATTGCCAAATGTTGTCTTGCCTCATGGAAATTCTTGGCCAGACTTATGGATTGCCAGACCTTGCAGCTGTTTACCCTTGAAGTCCAATTCTCCTATAATATCAAAACCAGTGACATTTCTTAATGACCTAATAAGAGTCGGCACTGAGCTAGTTGCCACTGAGGGTCTCAAGACATGATTGCTGCCCTTAAGTAGTTAAGAGTTTATATGAAGACAAACATGTATATTTCAATAGCATATTCAGACTTAAGTGATAATTTAGATAGAAGAGAAACAAAGGCGTGACACAGGGAAAAAAAAAAAAAAAGCCTATAAGGACTCACCGGAGGGAGACACATCAATTCTACCCTCTTGTTTTGTTGTTGTTGTTGTTGTTTTGAGCCAGTCTGTTGCCCAGGGTGGAGTGCAGTGGCGTGATCTCAGCTCACTGCAACCTCTACCTCCCAGGTTCAATCGATTCTCCTGCCTCAGCCTCCCAACTACCTGGGATTACAGACACCCGCCATCATGCCCAGCTAATTTTTGTATTTTTAGTAGAGATGGGGTTTCACCATGTTGGTCAGGCTGGTCTTGAACTCCTGACCTCAAGTGATCCAGCCACCTCATCCTCCCAAAGTGCTGGGATAACAGGGGTGAGCCACTGCATCTGGCCATTTATCTCTTGACCTGAAATTACTCAATGACACCATTGAGATTTCTGCCTTGAAAATGGTCCACGTCTTTTTTTTTTTTTTGCGACAGAGTTTCGCTCTTGTTGCTCAGGCTGGAGTGCAATGATGCAATCTCAACTCACCGCAACCTCTGCCTCCTGGGTTCAAATGATTCTCCTGCCTCAGCCTCCTGAGTAGCTGGGACTACAGGCATGCGCCACCACGCCTAGCTAATTTTGTATTTTTAGTAGAGATAGGGTTTCTCCATGTTGGTCAGGCTGGTCTCGAACTCCCAACCTCAGGTGATCCGCCCACCTCGGGCTCCCAAAGTGCTGGGATTACAGGCGTGAGTCACCGCGCCCGGCCCGGTCCACCTCTCTTTACTGCTAATTTTATGTATTGGAGCCTGTACTCTGTCCATTTTGTTTTTAAGTTTTCTAGACCTGGAAAGCATGAACTGGTACCAGGTCACAAAGATACTATTTGTGTTGTCACAACTTATTCTCTTCCTCTAGGATGTTGGGACAGAATATGTGGGATTTCTACTCATCTTCATCTTTCTCCCGGGAATTGGTCTTCACCAAACATACTTTTCTTCTGAGATGAAGAAACTTTGTCAAAAGCAGTCTAATTCAGTCTGGCCAACATGGTGAAACCCTGTCTCTACTAAAATG
The DNA here is from genome assembly GCF_003255815.1 of Theropithecus gelada. Taxonomy (NCBI): domain Eukaryota; kingdom Metazoa; phylum Chordata; class Mammalia; order Primates; family Cercopithecidae; genus Theropithecus; species Theropithecus gelada. Next base: position 5,215,449 of record NC_037668.1, read on the forward strand.
TATATATATATATATATATAAATTAGCTGAGCGTGGTAGCATGCACCTGTAATCCCAGCTACTGGGGAGGCTGAAGCAGGATCATCTGAACCTGGGAGGCAGAGTTTGCAGAGAGCTGAGATCACGCCACTGCACTCCAGCCTGGGCAACAGAGTGAGATTGTCTCAAAACAAAAAGACAGTCCAATAGCCACTGTCTCCTATTTCTTCACCTCATATTCCCTGCTCCCTTCTTAACCTTTCTACTTTGGTGACTTTATCTTTTTCCCTATGAGAATGAATGTTACCCCACTCCAAGTCTTCAATCAATGTGTTCTAAAAGGAGAGAAAGCCTAAGAGTATGAGTCAACTTTATTCCTGGTACTGAACTTTGTTTGTTCTCATGTTAGTTGCCCTAAGGAACAGGGAAGAGAAGCAAAAGGGAAGTGATTAACAGGTCAAACCTATTTGACTAATTTAAGAGATCAATGTAAAAGAAAATGATAACATACCAAACTCCTCTTGTATGCACATAAGGCATTACTAAGTATTTATTTTATGGTGCTTGACATGTTACAATTACCTTTTTTTCTCCTTTTTTTTTTGAGACAGTCTTACTGTATTGCCCTGGCTGGAGTACAGTGGCTTGATCTTGGCTCACTGCAGCCACCGCCTCCCAGGTTCAAGCGATTCTTGTACCCAGGTTCAAGCGATTCTTGTACCTCAGCCTCTCGAGTAGCTGGGACTACAGGTGATTGCCACAATGCCTGGCTAATTTTTGTTGTATTTTTAGTAGAGATGGGGTTTTGCCATGTTGCCCAGGCTGGCCTTGAACTCCCGACCTCAAGTGATCCGCCCATCTCAGCCTCCCAAAGCATTGAGATTACAGGCGTGAGCCATTGTGCCCAGCCACAATTGCCTTTTTTAACCTTGATGTTAGCTTTTTTTTTTTTTTGAGATGGAATCTTACTCTGTTGCCCAGGCTGGAGTGCAGTGACGCAATCTTGGCTCACTGCAACGTCTGCCTCCCGGGTTCAAGTGATTCTCCTGCCTCAGCCCTCCAGAGTAGCTGGGATTACAGGGGCCCACCACCACACCTGGCTAATTTTTTCTGTATTTTTAGTAGAGACAGGGTTTCACCATGTTGCCCAGGCTGGTCTTGAACTACTGGCCTCAAGTAAGCTGCCCGCCTTGGCCTTCCAAAGTGGCGGGATTACAGGTACGAACCACCGTGCTGGGACAGATGTTGGTTTCTTAAGCAGAAACAGAATCAGGATACCCCAGGAAGTCAACAGACATCTACCCGGTGGCCTCCTAGGTGAAAATGCTCTCCTTCAACTTACCAGGTGTGAGCACTATAACTGTGACCTGTCCTTCTATCTGGACTTTATATTCTAATGATTTATGTCTGCACCTATGTCTCCATTAGAATGTAACCTCCTGGAGAAGAGAATTCATTTTCTTGTTCATCTTTATTTCCATCTACATCATCAAGTGTTTCATGTACATGTTAATGTTCAAAAACATTTTTTTAATCAATCAATCAAACTTTGCCAAAGTGGTAGCTTGTCACTATTGCCTAGGTTTGTTGAAGTCTGCCACTCTTCATGCCAGCTAAGAATAATAACACAATAGCAGCTAACCTGTGAAAACCGTGAACATAGAGATATGGCAAGGAGTCATGTTGGAAGAATATTCATCCAGACCCTTGCTGAAACAGACCCAGAAAATGGCTCTGTGGAATCACATCCAGAATGGAGCCTATGGAGAACACCCATATTCAACAACAGTGGCTGACTTTCAGCACCCAGCAGACAGCCTCTGAGAGATTTTGTTCTGTGTCTCACCCTCCTCTTATGCAGTGAGGGAAGGGAGACTCTCTAGGCCAGGCAATAACCCTGAGAGGTTCCCTGACAGAGGATTGCTGAGAGACTGAGCAGATGTAATAGGAATGCCTCTGTTCTTCCCTCACTGCCTATTTTGGCCATCTCCCTGCTTTTAGACTTTGCAGTGGAGGGGCCAGAGGCTTGAGCCAAGTCAAAGATACAGGAGAAGGATCTGGAATCCACCTCAGTGGGTAGGGCCAATTAAGACAAGAGGGGTGTGCACAGAGGGAAATGTTCAGAAAACAAACCTCTCGCAAGAATCTGGAGGTATAACAGGGCCAGGTCTTAATACTGAGTTGGTGGGGGCTTCACTTTAATAGGTGAATGTTGGAAACAGGTGGGATATGGAAAGAAATCATAATACCTTGATCACCAGCTTCTACCAGAGGGATCTTGTCTTTTATTGCTGCTGTCAGTACTTTGGGGCCTCATGAGTGAGCTTGGCTGACTAGAACCCTAGTTGGCCTTCAGTGAAGAAAATTAGTAACTGTAGTTTGACTACCCTGATCTGCCCTACCCCTCTTTCCTAGCATCATCTAGAGAACACGCTAGGAAGAGGCTGTGGGTGTAATTGAGTGTATCCAGTGTTCTGTGTCCAGGTACCAGGAGCTCTGGGTCTACCTGAGATTCTTTCCATGTGGCTGAAAAGAGCTGGAAAGAGTGCGCCTTGATAGGCAGGGGCTCCAGTTCTCATTATGCTTTCCCAATGTGGCAGCTCCATAATGCTGGAAAAACTCTGTTCCCCCAGGACCCTCTTCCTCTTCTTTGTACTGTAAAGATGCAGGAGAGGAGTTTGTCCATACTGTTCTTTCTCTGTGATCTGCTGTGCAAGGTGTCATGTAGCACATGCAGGCAGTGAACATTCTTTCCTTGATTTTAAGCTCAGCAGTGACCCGGGGTTCAAAGGTTCTGGGGGCAACTGTCCTCCTTTAAGTCTTGGCTGCTCTACCTAGTAGAACTTCTACCGTTATCTTTCACAAGTTTTTATCATCAGGAAACTCCCAAGCATTCTGGAAGCTCTGCATGCAAGTGAGAACCACTGCTGTTGCTGTTGCTGTAGCTGCCTGAATCTATGGCAAAAAGCCAAGAAAAAAAAATTGCTTCACACCATGTGCACTGACTCCCCTGCAACTGGCACCGCCAGGGTGTCTGCAGAGCTATGTAAATCTTTCTCCAAGCAGTCTGTCTCTTTGGTAGCTACAGAAACAGTGTTTGTTATCCTTTAGTTTTTGGTAGACAGGCAAAAATCTGATGGCGACAGTCTCTGTTTCTGAAGTTGGAGAGCCAATCAGCAAAACCTTCAGAAAGGAGAAGGCAGCTTCAGCCAGAGGGATCTTGTCTCTTATTGCTGCTGTCAATACTTTGGAGCCTCAGTGAGAGGACTCCCTATGAAACCATGGAATTAAAGTTGTCCTTTCAGATTTTAACCTTGAGATCAATGCACAGTGGGTCAAAGTATAGTTATTCAAAGTCTTAGTAAAAAGGTAAAATGGCTCCCTGGTAGGCAAGATTATGCTATAATCTTAAAATAGGCTCACACCTGTAATCCCAGGACTTCGGGAGGCTGAGGCAGGCAGATCACCTGAGGTCGGGAGTTCGAGACTAGCCTGGGTGACACGGTGAAACCCCGTCTCTACTAAAAATTCAAAATTAGCTGGGCGTGGTGGCACATGCACGTAATCCCAGCTATTCAGGAGGCTGAGGCAGAAGAATCACTTGAACCCAGGAGGCAGAAGTTGCAGTGAGCCAAGATCGCGCCATTGCACTCCAGCCTGGGCAACAAGAGCAAAACTCCGTCTCAAAAAAAAAAAAATGTTTAGGAAGACAGAGTGTCTCAGAGGCAAATGCTGTTGGTGTTTATCCAAGTGTTTGTAGGTAAGAGGTTGCACTAGCCCGTTCCATTCTGGAAGTGGCTGCTTTGGAGTTGAATGGGTTTCAATCTATCATGGCCTGTAAATATTTATTAAATAGGCTGGGCACGGTGGCTCATGCCTGTAATCCCAGCATTTTGGAGGCCAAGGTGGGCGGATCACTTGAGGTCAGGAGTTCAAGACCAGCCTGGCCAACATAATGAAACCCCATCTCTACCCAAAAAAAACACAAAAATTAACTGGGTGTGGTGGTGCACACCTGTAGTCCCATCTGTTTGGGAGGCTGAGGCAGGAGAATTGCTTGAACCCTGGAGGTGGAGGCTTCAGTGAGCCGAGATTGCACCACTGCACTCTAGCCTGGGTGACACAGTGAGACCCTGTCTCAAAAAAAAAAAAAAAAATTGTATTAAATAAAACAGACTCCCTTGTTTACTCTGTAAGCAACCTACTCTTACCATCTGACTTCCCTAGTGCTGCTAACAGAACATGAATGTTTTGACCCTTGGCCATTATAGTTTTCTACTTCTATTCAAAATTTTATGAATAAACTGGTATTCTGCTTTTGAATACCAGCCACTTGAGTCTGCTTTGGGAGATACATCCATAATCTATGCGTTAGCCGATTGGATTTCTAAGCCTATATGGCTGTGGACCAGAACCTCATCCTGGTGAATCACCAAGGTAAGACCATACGGCAGAGGAACGTTTGGGGTCCATAAAAACTCCCTGACTGGCTGGTTGTCTGTATCCTTCCTACTGAGACTTCTAAAGTTATCAGGCCTAGTGAAGATTATATCTATATTCGAGGAATAGCAGGATAAAATTATGTTTGGGATTTTGGTTTGGAGTCAGAGAGACTTAGTGTACATCCTTCCATTTTTACCTTAAACAAATTGTCCAATATTTCTGTGCCTTAATCTTCTCATCTGTGAATTGAGGATAATGAGGATGTCTACTTCTTAGAATCATTAGAGAAAAAATGAAACAGCATGTTAAGTACTTCATGTAGTGCCTGACATAAATAGATGTTCAATAACCACTAATTTCTCCATGAGTAGAAAAACTCAAACTATTTTTTTCCTCTTCTCTCACACAACAACCAACACAGAAGAGTTCTGTGACCACTTTGTGGGGGATTTTCCCCACAGACCCAGCAGGCAAGTGATTCTGCAACAGACACCAGCTGAATGTGGATGTCCTGTAATTTAATTCAATTCTGACACTACCTGGAGATAGCCTCAGAAACCACAGGTTGAGGACTGCCTTTCAGATTTAAACCTCAGTTCGTAAGATTGCCCCCAACTTCTGAGGCCAATTGCAAGTTACAGGTTGTTTTACCTCTGCTTCAGAGACTCCATGACCCCCTCCTTGAGTTTGATTAATTTACTAGAACAGCTCACAGAACTCAAGGAAACATTTACTTATGCTTACTGGTTTATTATAAAGGATATTATGGTCTGGGTGCCGTGGCTGAAGCCTATAATCCCAGCACTTCAGGAGGCCAGGGCAGGTGGATCACTGGAGGTCAGCAGTTCAAGACCAGCCTGGCCAACATGGTGAAACCCCATCTCTACTAAAAATAAAAAAATTACCCAGGCATGGTGGCACATGCCTGTAGTCCCAGCTACTTGGGAGGCTGAGGCAGGAGAATCACTTGACCCAGGAGGCAGAGGTTGCTGTGAGCCAAGATTGTGCCACTGTACTTCAGCCTGGGTGACAGAGTGAGACTCTTGTCTTAAAAAAAAAAAAAAAAAAAATCATAAAGGATACAGATGAAGAGATGCATAGGACGAGGTACAGAAAAGGACACGGAACTTGCATGCCCTCCACAGGCTTGCCACCCTCTAGGAACCTTCATGTGTTCAACTATCTGGAAGTTCTCCAAACTCAGTTCTTTGGGGGTTTTATGGAAACTCCATTATGCAAGCATGATTGATTACATCTTTGGCCATTGGCGAGCAACTTAATTTTCAGCCCCTCTTCCCTCCCTGGAAGCTGGGGGCTGGGGCTGAAAGTCCCACCCCTCTAATTATGCCTTGGTCTTTCTGGTGACCAGCCCCGAGCCACCAGTAATCTTATTAGCATACAAAACTCATCACTTTGGAAACTGTAAGCCTTTTTTAGAAGTTGTAGGTCAAGAAATGGGGTTGAAAACCAAATATATGTATTACAGTATCACACTCCTTTTTTATAGCTCTCACTAGATGCCAGGTATTGTGCTGAGCACTGATAAACTTGTCCAAAGTCAAACACTTGGCAAGTGGTAGAACCAGGAGTTGAACCAGGCCAAAGCTTATGTATTTGACTAGTGGGTTAAACTGTCTCTGACAGTTTAACAAATATAGCAAAACTTGCAGTTCCAAAGTGTTCTGTGCCTTTTAAAGGAATAGATTTGGAAGAATATATATTTATTCCTAAGTTTACTTGAAGCTCTTCTTTTGGAATTACCTGAGAAATCCGTGATATATTTTTTGAACATCCTTAACAAGGACAAATTTTTGTTCTTTAAGATTTGATCTTCTTAATAACCACAACTTGCTTAGTGACAAGCACAGTAAATAAGGTGGAAAGTCACAATAGGTGTTTTAGTCCACTTTTTGTTGCTATAACTGAATCTGAGACTTGAGAATTCATGAAGGACAGAGGTTTATTTTTTACAGTCTGGAGGCTGAGAGATTCAAGAGCATGATGCCAACATTTGGTGAGGCATCTTGGCATCATAGCAAGGCAGAGGGCATCAATCACATGGTGAGAGGGCAAGAGCATACATGTCACCTCAGGCCTGTCTTCCTCTTCTTTTTTTTTTTTCTATCTTTTTGAGACAGTGTCTCATTCTGTCACCCAGGCTGGAGTGCAATAGCGTGATCTTAGCTCACTGCAACCTCCACCTCCCAGGTTCAAGCAATTCTCCTGCCTCAGCCTCCTGAGTAGCTGGGATTACACGCATGTGCCACCACGCCTAGTTAATTTTTATTTTATTTATTTATTTTTTTGAGATGGAGTAGTATCTCCTGAGTAGCTGGGATTACAGGCACACGCCACAATGCCTGGCTAATTTTGTATTTTTAGTAGAGACAGGGTTTCTCCATGTTGGTCAGGCTGGTCCAAAACTCCCGACCTCAGGTGATCCGCCCGCCTTCGCCTCCCAAAGTGCTGGGATTATGGCCGTGAGCCACCGTGCCTGGCCATTATTTGGTATTTTTAGTAGAGACGGAGTTTCACCGTATTGGCCAGGCTGGTCCGGAACTCCTGACTTTATAATCAGCCTGCCTCGCCTCCGAAAGTGCTGAGATTACAGGTGTGAGCCGCCACACCTGGCCCTCTTTGTCTTCTTTTAAAGCCAGTCACATCTTGGAGGCCCCACCCTGTTGACCTTACCTATTATCTAATCCTGATTACATCCCAAAGGCCCCACTTCTAATCAACATATGCGTTAGGGATTAAAGTTTGCAATACATAAAATTTGGGAGACACATTCACATCATAGCAATACGAAATACCGTCTTTGGTGGAAAAACATGTGGCTTAGAACGCAATTCTTTTTTTTGAGACAGAATCTTGCTCTGTCGGCCAGGCTGGAGTGCAGTGGCGCGATCTCGGCTCACTGCAAGCTCCGCCTCCCGGGTTCACGCCATTCTCCTGCCTCAGCCTGCCGAGTAGCTGGACTACAGGCGCCCGCCACAACGCCCGGCTGATTTTTTGTGTTTTTAGTAGAGACGGGGTTTCACCGTGTTAGCCAGGATGGTCTCGATATCCTGACCTCGTGATCCGCCCGCCTCGGCCTCCCAAAGTGCTGGGATTACAGGCGTGAGCCACCGCGCCCTACTAGAACGCAATTCTATGGTTTTGATGGAAGTAGCAAAATACTACATCACAAATCAGTATCTATTGTTGCTGACTTTACTTTCCTATCACATTACCTTGTATTAGATGAAGTAAAGAAATATGAGTTGCCGGGCGCGGTGGCTCACGCCTGTAATCCCAGCACTTTGGGAGGCTGAGGCGGGCGGATCACAAGGACAGGAGATCGAGACCATCCTGGCTAACACGGTGAAACCCCGTCTCTACTAAAACTACAAAAAATTAGCCGGGCGCGGTGCCGGGCGCCTGTGGTCCCAGCTACTCGGGAGGCTGAGGCAGGAGAATGGCGTGGGCCCGGGAAGCGGAGCTTGCAGTGAGCCCAGATCGCGCCACTGCACTCCAGCCTGGGCAACAAAGCAAGACTCCGTCTCCAAAAAAAAAAAAAAAAGAAAGAAATATGAGTTTATATTAGTAAATTAGGTTCTAGAAATGCATTAAATTGTTGTAACTAAAAATTAATTGATGGATAAAGCTTGGCTCACTGCAACCTCTGCCTCCTGGGTTCAAGCAGTTCTCTGCCTCAGTCTCCCAAGTAGCTGGGAGTATAGGCGCTCGCCACCACGCCCAGCTAATTTTTGTATTTTTAGTGAAAACAGGGTTTCATCATCTTGGCCAGGCTGGTCTTGAACTCCTGACCTCGTAATCCACTTGCCTTGGCCTGCCAAAGTGTTGTGATTACAGGCATGAGCCACCGCACCCAGCCTGATAGATTTCTTTAAATTTTTAATATGTAATCACAAGGGGAAAGAATTCAGTTTGTTCTGTATTGTAGCAAGGATAAGAAAAGTAGGTGTTGATATAGATTTTAGATCAGAATAAAAAAGAACTGTGTAATAGTGACCAAAAACTAAAAGTCACATGAGGTTTCAGCAAAAAGAGATTCCCCATCACTTGAGGCATTCCTGCAGAAACAAACAGAAGGACAAAATAACTTATTTTTCCCCAACTTATTCTTTCTTCCCAAGAGACAGCTTAAGCCATGATGGAGCTGATGGCTGGTGGAGCCTTATCAGATCGTATTTATCATCATTACCATCATCTGAAAGCAACCTTGAAGCACTCATAAGTGCTGTGAAGCTAGGGTGACTAATTTTCCAATTTGCCCAGGACAGAGAAATTTCCTGGTGTGTGGGACTTACTCCAGTTTTAGCATTGGGAATGTCCTAGCAAACTGAAAAGAGTTGATTACCTCTGAGCTGAGGGAGTTTTAAATAAAATGGGTCCGTTAAGACATGATTGAGACAAACATAAAAGATATGCAGAGAGTCAAACCTTTTTTGTTTGTTTGTTTGTTTGTTTTTGAGACAGAGTCTTGCTCTGTTGCCCAGGCGGGAGTGCAGTGGCGTACTCTTGGCTCACTGCAGTCTCTGCCTCCCAAGTTCAAGCGATTCTCCTGCCTCGGCCTCCGGAGTAGCTGGGATTACAGGCATGCTATCATGCCCGACTAATTTTTGTAGTTTTAGTAGAGATGGGGTTTCACCATGTTTGCCAGGCTGGTTTCGAACTCCTGACCTCAGGTGATCCTCCTGCCTCAGCCTCCCAAAGTGCTGGAATTACAGGTGTGAGCCACCGCACCCGGCCTGTCAAACCTTCTTTGAACCAACATATGAATAAATGAAGGCATTAACTTTTCTCTCCCATGTGAGTGAAATTTGTAGGTATTTGAAGCTTACTCTTCAAATGCCAACAAATGTATACTTACTAGATTTAAAATGTCCTGAGACACATTAAGTATAGTTCCCTATGATGTTTATCAAAGAATATAAAAGATAGATTTGCCTTTTTTGTTTGTTTTTTGAGATTGAGTTTCGCTCTTGTTGCCCAGGCTGGAGTGCAATGGCACAATCCCAGCTCATCGCAACCTCTGCCTCCTGGGTTTAAGCGATTCTCCTTCCTCAGTCTCCTAAGTAGCTGGGATTACGGGCATGCGCCACCACGCCTGGCTAATTTTGTATTTTAAGTAGAGATGGCGTTTCTCCATGTTGGTCAGGCTGGTCTCAAACTTCTGACCTTAGGTGATCTGCCTGCCTCAGCCTCCCTAGGCATGAGCCACCGTGCCCGGCCTTTTTTTTTGAGACAGAGTTTTGCTCTTGTTACCCAGGCTCGAGTGCAGTGACGCAATCTCGGCTCACTGCAACCTCCACCTCCTGGGTTCAAGCAATTCTCCAGCCTCAACTACTGGAGTAGCTGGGATTACAGGTGCTCACCACCATGCCCAGCTAATTTTTGTATTTTTAGTAGAGATGGGGTTTCGCCATATTGGCCAAGCTGGTCTCGAACTTCTGACCTCAGGTGATCTGCCCACTTCAGCTTCCTGAAGTGCTGGGATTACAGGCCTGAGCCACCACGCCCGGTGATTTGACTTTTTTGATAATATATCAGTAAGTAATGACAATTGGAATATAGGGCAATAAAGCAAAATAGTTAAGGTTTGAAGTATGACAAAGGTTGTTTTGAGCTTGCTTCTGTCAATTACTATACATGTAGCCTTTGCCAAGTTACTTTATCTGGGTTTTGGTTTTCTCAGCTGTAAACTGGGAATAATAACTACACTATTACATAGACTAGTGCCCAGTAGGCCATAATAAGCACCCAGTAAATAATAAATGGTAGGAATTTTATAATTGTTGTTAATAACTTCCAGAATTATTGTCTGGGCTAAATAGCTGCAGTCTTGACCTCCCAGGCTCAAGTGGCAATCAATCCTCCCACCTCAGCCTCCTGCATAGCTGGAACTTTAGCCAAATGCCACTATGCCCAGCTATTTTTTTTATTTTTTAAATTTTTTTTAAGTTTTTGAGAGATGGGGTCTTACTATGTTACCCAGACTGGTCTCAAACACCTGGACTCAAATGAGCCTCCTGCCTTGGCCCTCCAAACTGCTGGGATTGTAGATGTGAGCCATCGTGCCCTGCCACGCGTGCTTTTTGATAGCTCATTTATATCTAGGCCCTAAACTGTATTCCAAATACTTGGGAGTTCTGGAATACCACACTACCTCTAAGTGCGGTATTATAAAAATTGATTAATCTGACATTTTTACCAGCAGTTTCAAGTTAAAATGTTCATTTTCAAATATAATTTTACAAAGGCTCTTCTCTTTGTTCTACAACCCATTTTGTCCAAAAATTTCTTACTCTTCTCTTAATGTTCCTCAAATACGGAAGGACCACTTGGACACTGAACTTTGCTTTCTCAGGGAAGCCCAGGAGAAGAACATTCCTAAAGCACAAGAATGAGACTTTTAAGACAGTAATTGCTTTTCCCCTTTAACTTTACCCTTAATCTTATACTGAAAAAGCAGTAGATAAAGGGGCATGCATGATCCTAAAAGAGAAGGTGCTATGTGAATAAAGGAACGTGAAGGCACATTTGACACGGCTTGCAGACTTTCTCTACCCGTCTCTCTCCTCCACTTACCTGCAGAACTGACGATGCCACCTCAAATCTGTTGGTCACCATCCAATCAACTACACTCCTTACTTTAGGACTGGACACAGAGTCCCCATTAAAGTCATTCTCTTAAATCCATAGTACTCCCCTAAGGTGTTCCCTTAGAGAGAGTAAATACTTCAGAAAAACAGATAAAGTCAAGAATACTGGCATTATTCACATGTCTATTTGAAAGTTGTGGATTTTTTTTAAATCTCGCCAGTCCAAAGTAAACCTATTTGAAAGTGACCACTGAGAGTTGGCCTCCTGTCTAAAGGTTTAGCTGTAAGTAAACAATCTAAAAAAAAAAAAAAAAAAAAACTAAAGACCTTGTTTTTGTTTTTGATCACACTGTTCAAAGAAGGTTTTTTGTGGGTGAAAGTTCACTAGGCTGAAATAATAGAAACATTGGAGAGTGGAATATGACCTTTACCCTTAAAGCAGGGGGCCTTAGTTTATTTTTGCTAGCCTCCTTCATGGGAGAACGTGGACACTGCTTGTCTCACTTCTCAGAATATTTTGCAAGTTGATCGGCCGGGCATGGTGACTCACGCCTGTAATCCCAGCACTTTGGGAGGCCGAGGCGGGCGGATCACGAGGTCAGGAGATCGAGACCATCCTTGCTAACACTGTGAAACCTCATCTCTACTAAAAATACAAAAAAATTAGCCGGGCGTGGCAGCATGTGCCTGTAGTCCCAGCTACTCGGGAGGCTGGGGCAGGAGAATCACTTGAACTCGGGAGGAGGAGGTTGCAGTGAGTCGAGATCGCGCCGTAGCACTTCAGCCTGGGTGGCAGAGCAAGACTCCATCTCAAAAAAAAAAAAAAAAAGATTATTTTGCAAGTTGATATTTGATATGAGGAGAACCAACTGAAGATAATATGTTAAGCAGTTGGGCATCTATCTAGGTCTAGGAAAAGTGGGAACAAATTTCAGAAGGGCTGGTCTTCACTTGACAAATAACCTCCCAAATCATCTGTAATGATTAAAAAGCAAAAGGAGGCTGGGTGCGGTGTCTCATGCCTGTAATCCCAGCACTTTGGGAGACCGAGGCAGGCAGATCACAAGGTCAGGAGTTTGAGACCAGCCTGGCCAACACAGTGAAACCCCATCTCTACTAAAAATACAAAAATTAGCCGGGTGTGGTGGCATGTGCTTGTAGTCCCAGCTATTCGGGAGGCTGAGGCAGGAGAATCACTTGAAACCCGAAAGGTAAGGCCGGGCACGGTGGCTCAAGCCTGTAATCCTAGCACTTTGGGAGGCCGAGACGGGCGGATCACGAGGTCAGGAGATCGAGACCATCCTGGCTAACACGGTGAAACCCCGTCTCTACTAAAAAAATACAAAAAACTAGCCGGGCGAGGTGGCGGGCGCCTGTAGTCCCAGCTACTCGGGAGGCTGAGGCAGGAGAATGGCGTGAACCCGGGAGGCGGAGCTTGCAGTGAGCTGAGATCTGGCCACTGCACTCCAGCCTGGGCGACAGAGCGAGACTCTGTCTCAAAAAAAAAAAAAAAAAAAAAAAAAGAAACCTGAAAGGTGGAGGTTACAGCAAGCTGAGACCACGCCATTGCACTCCAGCCTGGGTGACAGAGTGAGACTCGGTCTCAAAAAAAAAAAAAAAAAGCAAAAGAAGGCGGGGTGCAGTGGCTCACACCTGTATTCCCAGTACTTTTGGAGGCAGAGTCAAGTGGATCACCTATGTTCAGGAATTTGAGACCAGTGTGACCAACATAGTGAAACCCATCTCTATTAAAAATACAAAAAATTAGCCAGGTGTGGTGGCACACACCTGTAATCCCAGCTACTCGGGAAGCTGAGGCAGGAGAATCGCTTGAACCCGGGAGGCGGAGGTTGCAGTGAGTCGAGATCGCGCCGTTGCACTCCAGCCTGGGTAACAAGAGTGACTCTCTGTCTCAAAAAATTAAAATAAAATAAAAAATAAGTAAAAATAAAAAGCAAAAAGTAAGAGGAATTTTTCCACTCCCATGGCTCTGTATCTATCTTGCTACAGATTGCTATAAAAACCACCCAGAAGCCGGGCGCAGTGGTTCACGCCTGTAATCCCAGCATTTTGGGAGGCCAAGGCAGGCAGATCACGAGGTCAAGAGATTGAGAATATCCTGGCTAACACAGTGAAACCCCATCTGTACTAAAAATACAAAAACTTAACTGGGCGTGGTGGCACATGCCTGTAATCCCAGCTACTTGAGAGACTGAGGCAGGAGAATCCCTTGAACCGGGAGGCAGAGGTTGCAGTGAGCTGAGATGGCGCCACTGCACTCCAACCTGGGCGACAGAGCAAGACTCCGTCTCAAAAAAAAAATAAAAGAGAAACCACCCAGAGCTGAAAAAGAGAATACAGCTATTCTGACCCATCCTCTGATTTAAACCTTACTTTTGAACCTTTATTCAAGAGATAGCAATAAGAACTTAATCCTTCATTACTGAGACTCTAAGGGAGGTCAAAATTACAATTTCAGGAGTATAAAGCTAATTATTAATACATGCCCATGAGTTTGCCTGTGTGTTTTGGTTGGGGCAATGATAGGTCCTAAATTATCTGGAAAGGTCCAGATTTCGTATTTTATTTCATAAGTCCTTTATTCCTCAGATCATGAAGCTCAGAAAATTTTCAATTGGAAACTATGATTATTTGAGTTATAGTCTCATAAGCTCTACTAACAATAATGATAAACATGACTGGGTGTGAAGGCTCATGCCTATAATCTCAGCACTTTGGGAGGCCAAGGAGGGTGGATCACCTGAGGTCAGGAGTTTGAGACCAGCCTGGCCAACATGGTGAAACCCCATCTCTACTAAAAATACAGAAATCAGCCGGATGTGGTGGCATGCGCCTGTAATCCCAGCTGCTTGGGAGGCTGAGGCAGGAGAATGGCTTGAACCTGGGAAGCAGAGGTTGTAGTGAGCTGAGATCCTGCCACTGCACTCCAGTCTGGATGACAGTGCGAGACTCCGTCTCAAGTAAATAAATAAATAAATAATGATAAACAAAGCTGTTTTAGGCTAAGGAAAGGCTGTTGAAGAGCAAATAGTCATCTTCCAGCCCATTATAACATTTTACCAACATAGTAACAGTCATATCCCCTATGTGGTTTTAATGCATACTAAAAGAATAGGGGCCGGGCATGGTGGCTCACGCCTGTAATCTCAGCACTTTGGAAGGCCGAGGCGGGCAAATCACGAGGTCAGGAATTCCAGACCAGCCTGGACAACATGGTGAAACCCCATTTCTACTAAAAATACAAAAATTAGCCGGGTGTGGTGGTGCACGCCTGTAATCGCAGCTATTCGGAGTAGCTGAGGCTGAGGCAAGAGAATCACTTGAACCTGGGAGGCGGAGGTTGCAGTCAGCCAAGATCGTGCCATTGCACTTCAGCCTGGTCAAGAGAGCGAGACTTTGTCTCAAAAAAAAAAAAAAAAAAAAGAATACCACTTAGCATGACTACTGCTAGAATTAGTCTCTCTTAGTCTCTCGCCTTACTCTAGTGTAGGTGGAGGGTTATCATTTTATGTCCCTTCAGAGTTATCACCCTAGTACTTGGAAATTGCATGCTGTTCCCGGGTGCCTAGTACATCATATGCTCCCCGCCAACCATCTGCTCCATCATGGGTCCCCCACTCACTTAATTGCAGATCACGGCCCCAAACTCCTGGACGCACTTCTTTTGTAGGATATTATTCCCCGTGATGGGTGTAGCGTAAGAGTAAATGTGAGGCAAGGCACAGTTTTCTTTAGTTCTTCATCCCCTTATTCTCTACACCTTCACCACATAAGGTAGTAGTATAAGTCTATTAGACTTAGTGAATGGTTGAAGTAACTGAAGGAAATAATACTTTAGGAAGAGGGAAAAATTAAACATAACACAATCTGCTCTGGTTGCACAATTATAGTGCATTTGATAGGTAGGAGCTCTATTTAAACTGTCTTCCTAGAAATCCCATCAATACTTTCACTTAATCTCATTCATTAGGAACTTAGACTCATGGCCACACAGACTCACTGCTTTAAGAATAAAGTCTATATTCCACTCTCAAATTTCTCATGTCACTATGGTTTTAGCTTAATGAACTTTTACCACAAAAGACTCTACAAGGGAGGCGAGCAAAATGAGTCCCTTGTCCTGCAACTACCACCATAAGAGGAAGTCAGGTGTTGGGAAACAAAATGAGATTAGTTATACTAATTGATCAAGTTAAGGATTTCTTTGTACATCCAAGTTTTAGTTTATCAATGGTGGTCTTGCTAAATGACCTTTCTGATTGTCCCAGGAAAGCTAACAAGATATTACTTCCTTCCCAAGGGGTTGCCTTGTAGAAAATCTAATTTATAATCTTTTTACCTTACCCACAGGTCTGCCAGCCCTGCCATTTCCTAACTTCTGCTGTGTGGCCATCCACCTACCTTTGGGAACCTCCAATCAATACCCACAGAGTTGCTCTCATCCTGGGAACTCTCTCTTGCCTCTTCCCGTGGTTCATTCTCCAAGTCTGAGTTATTTGGTCAAAAAAAACCCAAATGCTTCAGAAAACTCTCGCACACTTGTCATAGCTTTTGATGTTCCAGGCCACAGAAGAGTCCAGGTTGGTACATGGACCCTCCAAGTGTTTGTTTCCTCACCACTGTGAGTGACAAATATGCCTCTTTATCCTTAAAATTGTCCAGCCAGTAACTGTTGGAACACACTGACCTAAATCCACACATGCAAACACACCTTTCAAGGGCAAATGTTAATTCACAAAGACAATTGTAAAGCGTAAACTAAAGTTCACAAATGAGAGCTGCCTTTGAAGTGAATTCAGCCCACCGACATCTTTGATTAGCACCATGTGTTGTTGCTGTTTTAAATTTTTATTTGTTTGTTTAGACAGAGTTTCACTCTTGTTGCCCAGGCTGGAGTGCAATGGTACGACCTTGGCTCACCACAACCTCCGCCTCCTGGGTTCAAGCAGTTCTCCTGCCTCAACCTCCTGAGTAGCTGGGATAATAGGCATGTGGCACCATCCCTGGCTAATTTTGTATTTTTAGTACAGACAGGGTTTTTCCATGTTGGTCAGGCTGGTCTCAAACTCCTGACCTCAGGTGATCCACCCACCTCGGCCTCCCAAGGTGCTGGGATTACAGATGTGAGCCACCATGCTTGGCCCTTAAAATTATTTTTAATGTCTTTAGAACAGGCATGCAATTTCGGACGGGTACAGTGGCTCATGACTGTAATCCCAGCACTTTGGGAGGCCGAGGCAGGTGGATCACCTGAGGTCAGGAGTTGGAGACCAGCCTGGGCCAACATGGTGAAACCCCATCTCTACTAAAAATACAAAAATTAGCTGGCCATGGCGGTGGGCACCTGTAATCCCAGCTACTCAGGAGGCTGAGGCAGGAGAATTGCTTAAACCCAGGAGGTGGAGGTTGCAGTGAGCCCAGATCGCACCATTGCACTGAGCCTAGATCGCACCATTGCACTGAAGCCTGGGTGACAAGAGCAAGACTCCATTTAAAAAAAAAAAAAAAAAAAAGAAGAGCCATGCAATTTCCATTCCCCACCCACCGCCGTCTCTACTCCTCCGTATTATATCTGATTGCTTCACCCATTTATAGTACTAGCCTGTCCTCTGAAATAATTGGAGTTTCAGATCCCTGAATCTAAACCTGTAAGCGGGAAAATAGATATTTTCCTAATGCCCTATAATACATAAACATGTTTCCTTTTTCTCCTTCTGCTTTTATTTTTTTGAGATGGAGTCTCATTCTGTTGCCCAGGCTGGAGTGCAGTGGCGCAATTTTGGCTCACTGCAACCTCCACCTCCCAACTTCAAGTGATTCTTCTGCCTCAGCTTCCCAAGTAGCTGGGACTAGAGGCACCTGTCACCACACCCGGCTAATTTTGTATTTTTAGTAGAGGTGGGGTTTCACCATATTTGCCAGGCTGGTCTCGAACTCCCAACCTCAGGTGATCCACCCATCTCAGCCTCCCAAAGTGTTGGGATTACAGGTGTGAGCCACTGTGCCTGGCAAGAAGGAACATTTATGGGTGGTTGGGTGTAGTAGTTAAGAATGGTTCCACAGAGGCCAGGCACAGTGGCTCATGCCTGTAATCCCAGCACTTTGGGGGGGCCAAGGTAGGTGGATTGCCTGAGGCTGGGAGTTCGAGACCAGCCTGGACAACATGGTGAAACCCCGTTTCTACTACAAATACAAAAACTTAGCTGGGCGTGGTGGTGGGCACCTGTAATCCCAAATACTCGAGAGGCTGAGGCAGGAGAATCGCTTCAACCCAGCAGGGGGAGGTTGTAGTGAGCCGAGATTGCGCTATAGCACTCCAGCCGGGGCGAAAAGAGTAAAACTCCATCTCAAATAAATAAATAAATATGGAAAGGGGGATAGCTAGAACGAACTCTGCAGTGCTGGATCAGAATTGGAAATATCAATGTGAGCACATAGTTTTATAAATTGTGTGTGTGTGTGTGCATATGTGTGCATTTGTTTGTGTGTATTAGTGTGATAGTCTGTCCTCTGAAAGGGCCTACAAGCTATGATACTCCAGTACAAATTAGTACACCTAGAACCCAGATTGTTCTAAATACAATTCTCCCTAAAGGAACCAGGGTTTTCTTTTTTGTTTTGTTTTTTTTTTGAGACAGAGTCTTGCTCTTGTCACTCAGGCTGAAGTGCGATGCTTCAATCTTGGCTCGTTGCAACCTCTGCTTCCGGAGTTCAAGCAATTCTCCTGCCTCGGCCTCCCAAGTAGCTGGGATTACAGGCACCTGCAACCACGCCAGGCTAATTTTTATATTTTTAGTAGAGTCTGGTTTCACCATGTTGGCCAGGCTGGTTTCAAACTCCTGACCTCAGGTGATCCACCCACCTCAGCCTCCCAAAGTGCTGGGATTACAGGCGTGAGCCACCATTGTGCCCGGCCAGGAACCAGGGCTTCTTTTTTTTTTTTTTTTTGAGACAGAGTCTTGCTCTGTCGCCAGACTGGAGTGCAGTGGCATAATCTTGGCTCATTGCAGCCTCCACTTCCCAGTTTCAAGTGATTCTCCTGCCTCAGCCTCCCAAGTAGCTGGGACTACAGGCACCTGCCACCATGCCCAGCTAATTTTTGTATTTTTAGTAGAGACGGAGTTTCACCATGTTGGCCAGAATGGTATCGATCTCTTGACCTCATGACCTACCTGCCTCGGCCTCCCAAAGTGCTGGGATTACAGGTGTAAGCCACCGCACCTGGCCCTTTTTTTTTTTTTTTTTTGAGACAGAGTTTCACTCTTATTGCCCAAGCTCTTGGTGCCCCGCGACCTCCGCCTCCTGGGTTCAAGCAATTCTCCTACCTCAGCCTACCGAGTAGCTGGGATTACAGGCATGCACCATCACACCCAGCTAATTTTGTATTTTTAGTAGAGACGGGGTTTCTCCATGTTGGTCAGGCTGGTCTTGAACTCCCGACCTCAGGTGATCCACCCCCTCCAGCCTCCCAAAATGCTGGGATAACAGGCGTGAGCCACTGCAACCAGCAGGGCTTCTTAAAGGAATTGCTGATTTCAGGGCTGGTGCTAGGAAGATACAAGATAAGACTGGACTATCTTATAACCGGAATGTCTTATTGTGCCATAAAGTTAGGAATCTCAAAAAATTTTGGGAACATGTCAAAAGGGCAGTTTGAAGAGACTCCCACTGTCCACATCAGGGGCAATTTGAGGATCACAATAAATACTGTCAACAACCCATTCAATAAAATAGAAATCTGTGCATCCATTCTGGTATAAATAAATAGTCAAGCAAATCAGGGAGAAGAGAAAGTTTTTTCTTACAGTACAATGCCAGCTAAAAAATATAGAAGAAATGACAGAATAATAAAATCACCATTTGACAACCATCATAGTAATAATTGATTCTTTTAAGAATCATCAAATGATGCTAAAATTAGTGGTAAAAGTTTTGCGAGGAAGAGGATTTTTTCATTTTCATTTTAATTTTTATTTTTGAGACCAAGTTTCTCCCTTGTCACCCAGACTGGAGTGCAATGGTGTGATCTTGGCTCACTGCAACCTCCACCTCCCTGGTTCAAGTGATTCTCCTGCCTCAGGCTCCCAAGTAGCTGGGATTCTGAGATTACAGGTGCCCACCACTATGCCCAGCTAATTTTTTTTGTATTTTTAGTAGAGATGGTGTTTCACCACGTTGGCCAGGCTGGTCTCGAACTCCTGACCTCAGGTGATCCACCCTCCTCAGCCTTCCAAAGTGCTGGGATTACAGGCATGAGCCACGGCGCCCGGCCAAAGGAAGAGGATATTTACATAGTCTCAGAGTATCTCCTCACAAGATATTTGTTAACTATTAAAGGAAAAATAAAGGACTGGGTGCAGTGGCTCATGCCTGTAATCTTAGCACTTTGGGAGGCTGAGGTGGGCAGATCACAAGGTCAGGAGTTCGAGACCAGCCTGGCCAACATGGTGAAACCCCATCTCTACTAAAAATACAAAAAAAAATTAGCTAGCGTGATGGTGGGCGCCTGTAATCCCAGCTACTTGGGAGGCTGAGGCAGAAGAATTGCTTGGACTCAGGAGGCATAGGTTGCAGTGAGCTGAGATCGCGCCACTGCACTCCTGCGTAGGTGACAGAGCAAGACTCTGTCGTGAAAAAAAGGAAAAAAAAAAAAGGAAAAATAGTGCTTTTAAAGTGAAGAAACCTGGTAGACATCCCCTTAACCAAATAACCAGAGTTAACTTCAACAGTAATGGAACAAGTCAACTAATATTATGTAGGGATCACAACATCACTTCTGTGCTATTCCTGCTAAGAATGCATAACCTGAATGTAATCATGAAGAAACATCAGAAAACCCAAGTTAGGGGACACTCCACAAAACAACTGGCCTATAACTCCTCAAGTATGTCAAGGTTGTGAAAGACAAAGTGTGGAAAATTCTATTCCAGATTAAAGGAGACTAAGAACACTTGACAACTGAACACAATGTATGACATAATTTATTTTACCACAACGGACATTATTGGACCATTTGAGCAAATTCAAATGAGGCCTGTAGGTTAGAAAATATTATTGAATCAATATTGATTTCTCAATTTTTATAATTGTGGTTATGAAAGAGAATATCCTTGTTTTTAGAAAATACACACTGGCGGGACGTGGTGGATCACTTCTGTAATCCCAGCACTTTGGGAGGCCGAGGCGGGCAGATCACGAGGTCAGGAGTTTGAGACCAGCCTGGCCAACATGGTGAAATGCTGTCTCTACTAAAAATACAAAATTAGGAGGGCACAGTGGCAGGCACCTGTAGTCCTAGCTACTCGGGAGGCTGAGGCAGGAGAATAGCTGAAATCCGGGAGGCAGAGGTTGCAGTGAGCCAAGATCGTGCCACTGCACTCCAGCCTGGGCGACAGAGCAAAACTCTGTCTCAAAAAATAAAAAAACAAAGAAAAGAAAATATACACTGAAGTGCTTAAGGGAAAGGGGCATCATGTCTGTAACTTATTATCAAACAGAAACAAGTTCAGAAAAAAATTACACACATACACATGCACAGAAATACAGTGAGAGAGAGCAAGTATGCAGTAGATATTAGCCTAGGTTGCTAGGATAATTAAAGTTAACAAGCAATTAATTCATGACTAACATCAGAAACTTGGAGAATATGCCCCAATGCCCTTTTATCAAGTGCCCGGTGCCAATTTATCATTCAAGATAAGGTAGCAGTCCACATGGCAGAAAGACTTAAATGCCAGTAAGTCACTCTGTATGTCTGGGACATCTGTAGAACACTTTTTTTTTTTTGAAAACTCCTCTAGCAAAAAAAAATTTATTTTTTTACTTTCTATTTTTTTGAGAGGGAGCCTCGCTCTGTTGCCCAGGCTGGAGTGCAGTGGCCAATCTCGTCTCGCTACAAGCTCCGCCTCCCGGATTCATGCCATTCTCCTGCCTCAGCCTCCCAGATAGCTGGGACTACAGGCGCTCGCCACCACGCCAGGCTACTTTGTATTTTTAGTAGAGATGGGGTTTCACCGTGTTAGCTAGGATGGTCTTGATTTCCTGACCTCCGCCCACCTCAGCCTCCCAAAGTGCTGGGATTACAGGCGTGAGCCATCGCGCCCAGCCGCACAAAAATTTTTAAACTTTCATCTTCACATTGGGTGATTGCGGTCATAAATTTCACACAATTATCCTGCTTGTATCATAGAATAATCCATTTTCTGATGAATAGTTTGAATCCAAATAAAGTCCAAACATGTGTATAATGTAGAGTTAAAACATTTTAGACTCAAAGCTCAAAGCTAATTAAGAAACGGCATGGGCCACAGTTTGAACCACCACCAACTTGTCTTTGCTCTGTTATTTGTTTGCTGTCTTTGTCTGTTATTCCATATCACTTGCTGGAAGGAAGCAGCCATATTGAAATACAAATTTTGTTTGTTTCTTTTTTGAAAAAGGAAACAAATAGATGGTTTATTCTAAGAATGTACAGGAACTTATATTCTAAACGTCCATAAATGCATATTCTAGGGACTCTTATCATCTCAGAACCCTACTACAGATTCTCTTTAATCTTTTTAAACATCCTGTTACATAAATTGCAGCTGTATCTATAGCAGGAAGAACAATAAGATAATAATTGGTCAAGCATCAAAAGCACTTGGGTGGGTCTTCCACGAACCTTTAGTCTTCTCTCCCACCAACACCATGTTCTTAGATTTTTTTTTCCAACCACATTAATGTATTTTTTGTTTGTTTGTTTCTTCTTTTTCCTTTCCCCTGAGTCATTACTATGAATTTTTGCCAGGTCAAGAATTATTCTCAGGAACAAACCCCAAGTATTAAAAAAATCAAACAAACAGTACCTGAAGATAAGATGTACTCTTTCCAGGCCCACCCCCTCCCTTTGATTTATTTCTCTAGATTGAGTGGGTTTAATTGGAATTGCACGTCCTCAGCGTTTCGTGAAGGACAGATTTTCTTTTTTTTTCTTTTTCTTTTTTTTTTTTTTTGAGACGGAGTCTTGCTCTGTCACCCAGGCTAGAGTGCAGTGGCGAGATCTCGGCTCACTGCACTGCTGCCTCCCAAGTTCAAGCGATTGTCCTGCCTCAGCCTCCAGGGTACCTGGGACTACAGGCGCCTGCCACCATGCCTGGCTAATTTTTGTATTTTTAGTACAGTTGGAGTTTCAACATGTTGGCCAAGCTGGTCTTGAACCCCTGACCTCAGGTGATCCACCCACCTCAGCCTCCCAAAGTGCTGGGATTATAGGCGTGCACCACTGCGCCTGGCTCATGAAGGACAGATTTTCTATCTGACCTATGACGTGCTAGGAATTCCCTATTAACTTTCATGGGATGAATTTGGAATTGTCCTTACCACTCAGCATTTACTAAGTAAGAAATCACACAAACTGTCTTATGCAGGCTGTGAATCTAATGTGTGTATACATATAGCAAGCATTTCTTGATGATAAAATGTTAGAGTTGTGGCCGGGCACAGTGGCTCATGCCTGTAATTCCAGCACTTTGGAAGACCCAGGCAGGTGAATCACTTGAGGTCAGGAGTTCAAGACCAGCCTGGCCAATATGGTGAAACTCCGTCTCTACTAAAAATACAAAAATTAGCCAGGTGTGGTAGTGCACGCCTGTAGTCACAGCTACTCAGGAGGCTGAAGCAGGAGAATGGCTAGAACCCAGGAGGCGGCGGTTGTGGTGAGCCGAGATTGTGCCACTGAACTACAGCCTGGGTGATAGAGCGAGATTCTGTCTCAAAAAAAAAAAAAAAAAAAAAAGTTAGGAAGCATTTTAGAGGTCATTCAACTTGACGTCTTTTCCATAACTTTTTTTGTCAAATGGTTGCAAGCCTAAAACTCAGTTGTTATAATAAGGAGTTCCATATGGTGTTGGGCAACTCAATGTATTGCTGGACAGCTCTCATCATAACCCTTGCTTCTTCCTGTGGTTCTTTGGAGCCTCACAGAATATATCTACCTCTCTTCCATATGACAACTCTTCACACACTGGTAGCTGCTAATTTGTGCCAATTAAGCTATCACCAGGTCTCATAATGATTTTTCAGATCAAATTGGGTAACGCATGAACATCCAAAAGTTAATGTTTAACTCTGGAAGGTAAGATTATGGTTATGTTTTTACTTTCTTGTTTATATGTAAATTCTAAGTTTCACAATAAATATTTACTTTAATAGTGAAAACATTTGGCGGGGCACAGTGGTTCACGCCTGTAATCCCAGCACTTTGGGAAGCCAAGGTGGGCGGATCACCAGGTCAGGGGTTCGAGACCAGCCTGGCCAACAAGGCAAAACTCCGTTTCTACTAAAAATACGAAAATTAGCCAAGCGTGGTGGTGGGTGCCTGTAGTCCCAGCTACTTGGGAGGCTGAGGCGGGAGAATCGCTTAAATCCAGGAGGCAGAGGTTGCAGTGGGCCGAGCTCATGCCACTGCACTCCAGCCTGGGCAACAAAGCAAGACTCTATCTCAAAATAAGAAGAAGAAGATGAAGAACATTTTTATTGAGTTTATTCTAGATGCCAGTTCCTTTTAAAAAAGGAAACAAATAGATGGTTTGTTTTAACTACTCTATAATAACCCTGAGGTATAGGCACTGTAATTATCCCCATTGTACAGATGAGGAAACTGCGGCATAGAGGGATTAAGTAATTTTCCCAAGGCCACACAGCTAAGTGGCTAATATAATATTGGAACCCAGGTTTTCCTGATCTTTAAGTATTCCTCTTTTTTTTTTTTCTCTTTGAGACAAGGTCTCACTTCGTCACCCAGGCCGGAGTGCAGTGGTGTGATCACTGCACACTGCAGCCTAGATCTCAAGTAGTCCTCCCACTTCAGCTTCCCAAGCAGATGGGACCACAGGCACGAGCTACCATACCCAGATAATTTTTTTTTTCTGTTTTAGAGATGGGGTCTCCCTATGTTGCCCAGGCTGCTATCAAACTCCTGGGCTCAAAGGATCCTCCCACTTCAGCCTCCCAAAGTGTTGGAGCCACCGTTCCTGGCCAGCCTCCCAAAGTGTTGGAGCCAGCTTCCTAAGGTGTGAGCCACCGTGCCTGGCTGACCATTCCTCTTATAAGAAAAACAATTTATTTTGGCAGCAACAAGCAGGGCGTTATTTGTTTTGTTTTGTTTTTAGTGTGGTGTCCAGAAATTAATATAATATGCTAGATTTTATGTGAACAGCATAAAGCACACTGGGATTATTACATCCTTTGATTTGGTGACAGTATAATATATCAATGTTCCTAAGACTGCATTTGATTTTTCACCTGTAATACAAGATTACCGGCTCATATAGAGATTACAAAAAATCCTCTGGTTCTTTTTTTTTTTTCTTTCTCCCTTGACTCTACCATCCCCCTTCCTCATCTGCTACCCCATGAGCTCTTCCCTCCACTCCCATAACCAATTTATCAATCTAGTTGTTAACATTTTTCTCTATGCTCATATAATCACATATAGACAAATACAAATGCACACATATTCAATGCAGATTTTTTTTGTCATTTAAAAAGTGACTACTTTTTTGCCTCTTTTACTCAAAACATTTTTGTGTGTAAAATCCCTCTAAGTCAACTGGTAGAGTACAAATGCATTCCTTTTCATGGATGTTCCAAAATGTGAATGTACTGTAATTTTTACAACCATCACTCTATAGATGGACATCCATAGTATTTACAATTTGTGTGTGTGTGTTGCCACTTAAAATGTTGCAACAGCCGGGCGCGGTGGCTCAAGCCTGTAATCCCAGCACTTTGGGAGGCCGAGACGGGCGGATCACGAGGTCAGGAGATCGAGACCATCCTGGCTGACACGGTGAAACCCCGTCTCTACTAAAAAATACAAAAAACTAGCCGGGCAAGGTGGCGGGCGCCTGTAGTCCCCGCTACTCGGGAGGCTGAGGCAGGAGAATGGCGTAAACCCGGGAGGCGGAGCTTGCAGTGAGCTGAGATCCGGCCACTGCACTCCAGCCTGGGCGGCAGAGCGAGACTCCGTCTCAAAAAAAAAAAAAAAAAAAAAAATGTTGCAACAGATGTCCTTGTACATATGTCCTATAGTGTTTTTACTCCAATAGTTTTATTGAAACTAATGGTTTTTTTCAGAGGATAGATTCCCAGAACTGTAATTGCTGGGTCAAAGGGTACATGTATTTTTATTTATTTTATTTTATTTTATTTTTTGAGACCAAGTCTTACTCACTCTATCGCCCAGGCTGGAGTGCAGTTCCACAATCTTGGCTCACTGCAACCTCTGCCTCCTGGGTTCAAGTGATTCTCCTGCCTGAGTAGCTGGGATTACAGGCATGTGCTATCACACCTGGCTAATTTTTGTATTTTTAATAGAGACAGAGTTTCACCATGTTGGTCAGGCTGGTCTCGAACTCCTGACCTCAGGTGATCCGCCCTCCTTGGCCTCCCAAAGTGCTGAGATTACAGGCGTGAGCCACTGTGCCTGGCCAAAGGGTATATGTATTTTTAAAATAATAGTTGTTGCCAGATTGCTTTCCAAAAAGGTTGTAACACTTCATATTTCAGTAGCAGCACATGAAAATACCTCTTGCCCCCCCCCCTTCCCTGTAGCAATAGGTGTTATAGTGTATTCAGTAGCCATTCTAATAAAAACTGTGAAATAAAATCAAAAGAAACTACTTCAACATAATAAAGACTATTTACCCCAAATGAAAAGCAACTATGATACTAACTGGCAAAATGTTAAAATTCTTTTATTCAAAATCAGGAACTACACATGAGTTTTTAGTTAAATAAATCTCCCAAGTCTATTTCACGCTTAACTTTAAAATTAACATATAAGGGGCCGGGCGCGGTGGCTCAAGCCTGTAATCCCAGCACTTTGGGAGGCCGAAACGGGTGGATCACGAGGTCAGGAGATCGAGACCATCCTGGCTAACATGGTGAAACCGTGAAACCCCGTCTCTACTAAAAAATACAAAAAACTAGCCAGGCGAGGTGGCGGGTGCCTGTAGTCCCAGCTACTCGGGAGGCTGAGGCAGGAGAACGGCGTAAACCCAGGAGGCGGAGCTTGCAGTGAGCTGAGATCGGCCACTGCACTCCAGCCTGGGCCACAGAGCGAGACTCTGTCTCAAAAAAAAAAAATTAACATATAATAGGCCAGGCACCCGTGGCTCACGCCTGTAATCCCAGCACTTTAGGAGGCCCAGGTGGGCAGATCACCTGAGGTCAGGAGTTCGAGACCAGCCTAGCCAATATGGTGAAACCTTGTCTCTACTAAAAATACAAAATTAGCCGGGCATGGTGGCACATGCCTGTAATCACAGCTACTTGGGAGGCTGAAGCAAGACGATCACTTGAACCTGGGAGGTGGAGGTTGCAGTGAGCTGAGATCACACCATGGCACTCTAGCCTGGGCAATAAGAGCAAAACTCCATCTAAAAAAAAAAAATTAACATATACTACACATATAAAATGTGCACAAATCCTAAGTGCACACATCAGTGATCAATGAATTTTTGCACAGTAAACATATTTATATAACTACCACACAGGTCAAGAAAGTTATTACTAGCACTTCAGAAGCCTACCTCATGCCCCCTTCCTCCTTCCTATAAAGAACCAGTCCTGACTTTTTTTTTTTTTTTTTTTTTTTTTTTTTTTTTTTTTGAGGCGGAGTCTCGCTCTGTCGCCCAGGCTGGAGTGCAGTGGCGCGATCTCGGCTCACTGCAAGCTCCGCCTCCCGGGCTTACGCCATTCTCCTGCCTCAGCCTCCCGAGTAGCTGGGACCACAGGCGCCCGCCACCTCGCCCGGCTAGTTTTTTGTAATTTTTAGTAGAGACGGGGTTTCACCATGTTAGCCAGGATGGCAGTCCTGACTTTTAATACCACTGAATAGGTTTGCCTGGATTGGAAACATACATACATGTGGCATCATGTAATCTATACTCTTTTGTGTGTGTTTGGTTTATTTATTTCAACATTATCTTCGTGAAGTTTCTTCACATTTCTGATAGCAGTAGTTCACTCACTTTCATTGCTGAACAATAGTTCATCGCTTGAATAATATACCACAATTCATTGTCCATTCTGTTGTTGATGAACTTTCAGGTCCTTCTGAAGCTGAAACCCATCATCCAATATTTTAGCCATCAATACTCCCAGCTTTCTGTCATCAGAAATTTGGATGGTCACAACATTTGTGATACAAATCATTGACTTTTAACTGTTTGACAGGACCAGACAGACTTGTATCAGCCAACTAGAGATCTCCCTTCCGGTTAACCTTAATACTAATAAATATTATTTGGACAAAATTCAGTTAGCTAAAACTAGCTATCTGTAGTATCATTCAATGTACCTTTCTGTATTTCAGAGGCCGAGATAGGAGAATCACTTGAAGCCAGGAGTTTGAGACCAGCCTGGACAACATAGTGAAACCTCATCTCCACAAAACAGGTGTTGTGATACATGACTGTAGTCTTAGCTACTTGGGAGGCTGTGGCAGAAGAATCACTTGAGCCCAGGAGTTTGAGGCTACAGTGAGCTATGATCATATCTCTACATTCCAGCCTGGGCAACAGAGCAAGATTGCATCTTTAAAAAAAAAAAAAAAACACAGGCCGGACACAGTGACTCATGCCTGTAATCCCAGCACTTTGGGAGGCCAAGGCGGGTGGATCACAAGTTCAGGAGTTTGAGACCAGCCTGGCCAATGTGGTGAAACCCTGTCTCTACTAAAAATACAAAAAAAAAATTAGCCGGTCTTGGTGGTGCATGGCTGTAATCCCAGCTACTCGGGAGGGTGAGGCAGACGAATTGATTGAACTCGGGAGGCGGAGGTTGCAGTGAGCCAAGATTGTGCCACTGCACCCCAGCCTGGGTGACAGAGCGAGACCCCGTCTCAACCAACAAACAAACTAAAAAAACCATAAATATCAGCCTGGGCGACAGAGCGAGACTCCGTCTCAAAAAAAAAAAAAAAAACAAAACAAAACAAAACAAAACAAAAAAAAAAACCATAAATATTTGTGGAGGTCTACTATGTTCTAGGTACTGAGTGGGGTTAGAGCTGTGGAAAAAACAGACCACACCCAGACTCTCATGAAATTTACATTCTAATTGATGAGATAGATGGAAATAAAAATTCAGATCATTTTATGAGGAAAGTGAAATGGAACAACACTAAATAGAATAATGAGGAGGAAAGCACACAACTTCAGAAGGCACTAGCCATGTGAAGACTGGGAGTATACCATTCCAGGCAAGGGGAACAGCCAAGCACAAAGTCCTTGAGGAAGGGATGGACTTAAAGAAAAAAGGGGGCCGGGCGCGGTGGCTCACGCCTGTAATCCCAGCACTTTGGAAGGCCAAGGCGGGCGGATCACAAGGTCAGGAGATCGAGACCATGGTGAAACCCCGTCTCTACTAAAAATAGAAAAAATTATCCGGGCGCAGTGGCGGGCGCCTGTAGTCCCAGCTACTCGGGAGGCTGAGGCAGGAGAATGGCGTGACCCGGGAGGCGGAGCTTGCAGTGAGCCGAGATTGCGCCACTGCACTCCAGCCTGGGCGACAGAGCGAGACTCCGTCTCAAAAAAAAATAAATAAATAAAA